>NW_026089106.1:0-13411 GCF_024542745.1 Macaca thibetana thibetana | reverse complement strand
GAAACTTCTTTGTGTTCTGTGAAATCATCTCACAGACTTACAGCTTTCCCCTCAAGAAGCTGCTTTTTCGCTAAGACACTTCTTGTGGAATTGGCAAAGTGATATTTGGAAGCCCATAGAGGGCTATGGTGAAAAAGGAAATATCCTCAGATGAAATCTGGAAAGAAGCTTTCTGAGAAACTGCTTAGTGTTCTGAATAATTCATCTCACAGAGTTACATCTGTATTTTCGTGGATCTCTTTGCTAGCCTTATTTCTGTGGAATCTGAGAACAGGATATTTTCGGATCCCTTTGAAGACTATAGGGCCAAAGGAAATATCCTCCGATAACAAAGAGAAAGAAGCTTTCTGAGAAGAAGAAAACTTCTTTGTGTTCTGTGAAATCATCTCACAGAGTTACAGCTTTCCCCTCAAGAAGCCTTTCGCTAAGACAGTTCTCTTGGAATTGGCAAAGTGATATTTGGAAGCCCATAGAGGGGGCTATGGTGAAAAAAAGGAAATTATCCTCAGAGATGAAATCTGGAAAGAAGCTTTCTGAGAAAACTGCTTAGTGTTCTGTTGTTCCATCTCACAGAGTTAACATCTGTATTTCGTGGATCTCTTTGCTAGCCTTATTTCTGTGGAATCTGAGAACAGATATTTCGGATCCCTTTGAAGACTATAGGGCCAAAGGAAATATCCTCCCGATAACAAGGAGAAAGAATCTTTCTGAGAAACTTCTTTGTGTTTCCTGTGAAATCATCTCACAGAGTTACAGCTTTCCCTTTTCGCTAAGAAGTTCTTGTGGAATAAGAGTGATATTTGGAGGGAGGCTTGGCTGAAAAAGGAAATATGCCTCAGATGAAATCTGGAAAGAAGCTTTCTGAGAAACTGCTTAGTGTTCTGTTAATTCATCTCTCACAGAGTTACATCTGTATTTCGTGGATCTCTTTGCTAGCCTTATTTCTGTGGAATAACCAGATATTTCGGATCCCTTGGGAAGACTATAGGGCCAAAGGAAATATCCTCCGATAACAAAGAGAAAGAAAGCTTTCTGAAGAAAACTTCTTTGTGTTCTGTGAAATCATCTCACAGAGTTACAGCTTTCCCCTCAAGAAGCCTTTCGCTAAGACAGTTCTTGGTGGAATTGGCAAAGTGATATTTGGAAGCCCATAGAGGGCTATGGTGAAAAAGGAAATATCCTCAGATGAAATCTGGAAAGAAGCTTTCTGAGAAACTGCTTAGTGTTCTGTTAATTCATCTCACAGAGTTACATCTGTATTTCGTGGATCTCTTTGCTAGCCTTATTTCTGTGGAATCTGAGAACAGATATTTCGGATCCCTTTGAAGACTATAGGGCCAAAGGAAATATCCTCCGATAACAAAGAGAAAGAAGCTTTCTGAGAAACTTCTTTGTGTTCTGTGAAATCATCTCACAGAGTTACAGCTTTCCCCTCAAGAAGCCTTTCGCTAAGACTTCTTGTGGAATTGGCAAAGTGATATTTGGAAGCCATAGAGGGCTATGGTGAAAAAGGAAATATCCTCAGATGAAATCTGGAAAGAAGCTTTCTGAGAAACTGCTTAGTGTTCTGTTAATTCATCTCACAGAGTTACATCTGTATTTCGTGGATCTCTTTGCTAGCCTTATTTCTGTGGAATCTGAGAACAGATATTTCGGATCCCTTTGAAGACTATAGGGCCAAAGGAAATATCCTCCGATAACAAAGAGAAAGAAGCTTTCTGAGAAACTTCTTTGTGTTCTGTGAAATCATCTCACAGAGTTACAGCTTTCCCCTCAAGAAGCCTTTCGCTAAGACAGTTCTTGTGGAATTGGCAAAGTGATATTTGGAAGCCCATAGAGGGCTATGGTGAAAAAGGAAATATCCTCAGATGAAATCTGGAAAGAAGCTTTCTGAGAAACTGCTTAGTGTTCTGTTAATTCATCTCACAGAGTTACATCTGTATTTCGTGGATCTCTTTGCTAGCCTTATTTCTGTGGAATCTGAGAACAGATATTTCGGATCCCTTCGAAGACTATAGGGCCAAAGGAAATATCCTCCGATAACAAAGAGAAAGAAGCTTTCTGAGAAAATTCTTTGGTATCTCTGAAATCATCTCACAGAGTTACAGCGTTCCCCTCAAGAAGTCTTTCGCTAAGACAGTTCTTGTGGAATTGGCAAAGTGATATTTGGAAGCCCATAGAGGGCTATGGTGAAAAAGGAAATATCCTCAGATGAAATCTGGAAAGAAGCTTTCTGAGAAACTGCTTAGTGTTCTGTTAATTCATCTCACAGAGTTACATCTGTATTTCGTGGATCTCTTTGCTAGCCTTATTTCTGTGGAATCTGAGAAACAGATATTTCGGATCCCTTTGAAGACTATAGGGCCAAAGGAAATATCCTCCGATAACAAAGAGAAAGAAGCTTTCTGAGAAACTTCTTTGTGTTCTGTGAAATCATCTCACAGAGTTACAGCTTTCCCCTCAAGAAGCCTTTCGCTAAGACAGTTCTTGTGGAATTGGCAAAGTGATATTTGGAAGCCCATAGAGGGCTATGGTGAAAAAGGAAATATCCTCAGATGAAATCTGGAAAGAAGCTTTCTGAGAAACTGCTTAGTGTTCTGTTAATTCATCTCACAGAGTTACATCTGTATTTCGTGGATCTCTTTGCTAGCCTTATTTCTGTGGAATCTGAGAACAGATATTTCGGATCCCTTTGAAGACTATAGGGCCAAAGGAAATATCCTCCGATAACAAAGAGAAAGAAGCTTTCTGAGAAACTTCTTTGTGTTCTGTGAAATCATCTCACAGAGTTACAGCTTTCCCCTCAAGAAGCCTTTCGCTAAGACAGTTCTTGTGGAATTGGCAAAGTGATATTTGGAAGCCCATAGAGGGCTATGGTGAAAAAGGAAATATCCTCAGATGAAATCTGGAAAGAAGCTTTCTGAGAAACTGCTTAGTGTTCTGTTAATTCATCTCACAGAGTTACATCTGTATTTCGTGGATCTCTTTGCTAGCCTTATTTCTGTGGAATCTGAGAACAGATATTTCGGATCCCTTTGAAGACTATAGGGCCAAAGGAAATATCCTCCGATAACAAAGAGAAAGAAGCTTTCTGAGAAACTTCTTTGTGTTCTGTGAAATCATCTCACAGAGTTACAGCTTTCCCCTCAAGAAGCCTTTCGCTAAGACAGTTCTTGTGGAATTGGCAAAGTGATATTTGGAAGCCCATAGAGGGCTATGGTGAAAAAGGAAATATCCTCAGATGAAATCTGGAAAGAAGCTTTCTGAGAAACTGCTTAGTGTTCTGTTAATTCATCTCACAGAGTTACATCTGTATTTCGTGGATCTCTTTGCTAGCCTTATTTCTGTGGAATCTGAGAACAGATATTTCGGATCCCTTTGAAGACTATAGGGCCAAAGGAAATATCCTCCGATAACAAAGAGAAAGAAGCTTTCTGAGAAACTTCTTTGTGTTCTGTGAAATCATCTCACAGAGTTACAGCTTTCCCCTCAAGAAGCCTTTCGCTAAGACAGTTCTTGTGGAATTGGCAAAGTGATATTTGGAAGCCCATAGAGGGCTATGGTGAAAAAGGAAATATCCTCAGATGAAATCTGGAAAGAAGCTTTCTGAGAAACTGCTTAGTGTTCTGTTAATTCATCTCACAGAGTTACATCTGTATTTCGTGGATCTCTTTGCTAGCCTTATTTCTGTGGAATCTGAGAACAGATATTTCGGATCCCTTTGAAGACTATAGGGCCAAAGGAAATATCCTCCGATAACAAAGAGAAAGAAGCTTTCTGAGAAACTTCTTTGTGTTCTGTGAAATCATCTCACAGAGTTACAGCTTTCCCCTCAAGAAGCCTTTCGCTAAGACAGTTCTTGTGGAATTGGCAAAGTGATATTTGGAAGCCCATAGAGGGCTATGGTGAAAAAGGAAATATCCTCAGATGAAATCTGGAAAGAAGCTTTCTGAGAAACTGCTTAGTGTTCTGTTAATTCATCTCACAGAGTTACATCTGTATTTCGTGGATCTCTTTGCTAGCCTTATTTCTGTGGAATCTGAGAACAGATATTTCGGATCCCTTTGAAGACTATAGGGCCAAAGGAAATATCCTCCGATAACAAAGAGAAAGAAGCTTTCTGAGAAACTTCTTTGTGTTCTGTGAAATCATCTCACAGAGTTACAGCTTTCCCCTCAAGAAGCCTTTCGCTAAGACAGTTCTTGTGGAATTGGCAAAGTGATATTTGGAAGCCCATAGAGGGCTATGGTGAAAAAGGAAATATCCTCAGATGAAATCTGGAAAGAAGCTTTCTGAGAAACTGCTTAGTGTTCTGTTAATTCATCTCACAGAGTTACATCTGTATTTCGTGGATCTCTTTGCTAGCCTTATTTCTGTGGAATCTGAGAACAGATATTTCGGATCCCTTTGAAGACTATAGGGCCAAAGGAAATATCCTCCGATAACAACTTTCGCTAAGACAGTTCTTGTGGAATTGGCAAAGTGATATTTGGAAGCCCATAGAGGGCTATGGTGAAAAAGGAAATATCCTCAGATGAAATCTGGAAAGAAGCTTTCTGAGAAACTGCTTAGTGTTCTGTTAATTCATCTCACAGAGTTACATCTGTATTTCGTGGATCTCTTTGCTAGCCTTATTTCTGTGGAATCTGAGAACAGATATTTCGGATCCCTTTGAAGACTATAGGGCCAAAGGAAATATCCTCCGATAACAAAGAGAAAGAAGCTTTCTGAGAAACTTCTTTGTGTTCTGTGAAATCATCTCACAGAGTTACAGCTTTCCCCTCAAGAAGCCTTTCGCTAAGACAGTTCTTGTGGAATTGGCAAAGTGATATTTGGAAGCCCATAGAGGGCTATGGTGAAAAAGGAAATATCCTCAGATGAAATCTGGAAAGAAGCTTTCTGAGAAACTGCTTAGTGTTCTGTTAATTCATCTCACAGAGTTACATCTGTATTTCGTGGATCTCTTTGCTAGCCTTATTTCTGTGGAATCTGAGAACAGATATTTCGGATCCCTTTGAAGACTATAGGGCCAAAGGAAATATCCTCCGATAACAAAGAGAAAGAAGCTTTCTGAGAAACTTCTTTGTGTTCTGTGAAATCATCTCACAGAGTTACAGCTTTTCCCCTCAAGAAGCCTTTCGCTAAGACAGTTCTTGTGGAATTGGCAAAGTGATATTTGGAAGCCCATAGAGGGCTATGGTGAAAAAGGAAATATCCTCAGATGAAATCTGGAAAGAAGCTTTCTGAGAAACTGCTTAGTGTTCTGTTAATTCATCTCACAGAGTTACATCTGTATTTCGTGGATCTCTTTGCTAGCCTTATTTCTGTGGAATCTGAGAACAGATATTTCGGATCCCTTTGAAGACTATAGGGCCAAAGGAAATATCCTCCGATAACAAAGAGAAAGAAGCTTTCTGAGAAACTTCTTTGTGTTCTGTGAAATCATCTCACAGAGTTACAGCTTTCCCCCTCAAGAAGCCTTTCGCTAAGACAGTTCTTGTGGAATTGGCAAAGTGATATTTGGAAGCCCATAGAGGGCTATGGTGAAAAAGGAAATATCCTCAGATGAAATCTGGAAAGAAGCTTTCTGAGAAACTGCTTAGTGTTCTGTTAATTCATCTCACAGAGTTACATCTGTATTTCGTGGATCTCTTTGCTAGCCTTATTTCTCTGTGGAATCTGAGAACAGATATTTCGGATCCCTTTGAAGACTATAGGGCCAAAGGAAATATCCTCCGATAACAAAGAGAAAAGAAGCTTTCTGAGAAACTTCTTTGTGTTCTGTGAAATCATCTCACAGAGTTACAGCTTTCCCCTCAAGAAGCCTTTCGCTAAGACAGTTCTTGTGGAATTGGCAAAGTGATATTTGGAAGCCCATAGAGGGCTATGGTGAAAAAGGAAATATCCTCAGATGAAATCTGGAAAGAAGCTTTCTGAGAAACTGCTTAGTGTTCTGTTAATTCATCTCACAGAGTTACATCTGTATTTCGTGGATCTCTTTGCTAGCCTTATTTCTGTGGAATCTGAGAACAGATATTTCGGATCCCTTTGAAGACTATAGGGCCAAAGGAAATATCCTCCGATAACAAAGAGAAAGAAGCTTTCTGAGAAACTTCTTTGTGTTCTGTGAAATCATCTCACAGAGTTACAGCTTTCCCCTCAAGAAGCCTTCGCTAAGACAGTTCTTGTGGAATTGGCAAAGTGATATTTGGAAGCCCATAGAGGGCTATGGTGAAAAAGGAAATATCCTCAGATGAAATCTGGAAAGAAGCTTTCTGAGAAAACTGCTTAGTGTTCTGTTAATTCATCTCACAGAGTTACATCTGTATTTCGTGGATCTCTTTGCTAGCCTTATTTCTGTGGAATCTGAGAACAGATATTTCGGATCCCTTTGAAGACTATAGGGCCAAAGGAAATATCCTCCGATAACAAAGAGAAAGAAGCTTTTTGAGAAACTTCTTTGTGTTCTGTGAAATCATCTCACAGAGTTACAGCTTTCCCTCAAGAAGCCTTTCGCTAAGACAGTTCTTGTGGAATTGGCAAAGTGATATTTGGAAGCCCATAGAGGGCTATGGTGAAAAAGGAAATATCCTCAGATGAAATCTGGAAAGAAGCTTTCTGAGAAACTGCTTAGTGTTCTGTTAATTCATCTCACAGAGTTACATCTGTATTTCGTGGATCTCTTTGCTAGCCTTATTTCTGTGGAATCTGAGAACAGATATTTCGGATCCCTTTGAAGACTATAGGGCCAAAGGAAATATCCTCCGATAACAAAGAGAAAGAAGCTTTCTGAGAAACTTCTTTGTGTTCTGTGAAATCATCTCACAGAGTTACAGCTTTCCCCTCAAGAAGCCTTTCGCTAAGACAGTTCTTGTGGAATTGGCAAAGTGATATTTGGAAGCCCATAGAGGGCTATGGTGAAAAAGGAAATATCCTCAGATGAAATCTGGAAAGAAGCTTTCTGAGAAACTGCTTAGTGTTCTGTTAATTCATCTCACAGAGTTACATCTGTATTTCGTGGATCTCTTTGCTAGCCTTATTTCTGTGGAATCTGAGAACAGATATTTCGGATCCCTTTGAAGACTATAGGGCCAAAGGAAATATCCTCCGATAACAAAGAGAAAAAGAAGCTTTCTGAGAAACTTCTTTGTGTTCTGTGAAATCATCTCACAGAGTTACAGCTTTCCCCTCAAGAAGCCTTTCGCTAAGACAGTTCTTGTGGAATTGGCAAAGTGATATTTGGAAGCCCATAGAGGGCTATGGTGAAAAAGGAAATATCCTCAGATGAAATCTGGAAAGAAGCTTTCTGAGAAACTGCTTAGTGTTCTGTTAATTCATCTCACAGAGTTACATCTGTATTTCGTGGATCTCTTTGCTAGCCTTATTTCTGTGGAATCTGAGAACAGATATTTCGGATCCCTTTGAAGACTATAGGGCCAAAGGAAATATCCTCCGATAACAAAGAGAAAGAAGCTTTCTGAGAAACTTCTTTGTGTTCTGTGAAATCATCTCACAGAGTTACAGCTTTCCCCTCAAGAAGCCTTTCGCTAAGACAGTTCTTGTGGAATTGGCAAAGTGATATTTGGAAGCCCATAGAGGGCTATGGTGAAAAAGGAAATATCCTCAGATGAAATCTGGAAAGAAGCTTTCTGAGAAACTGCTTAGTGTTCTGTTAATTCATCTCACAGAGTTACATCTGTATTTCGTGGATCTCTTTGCTAGCCTTATTTCTGTGGAATCTGAGAACAGATATTTCGGATCCCTTTGAAGACTATAGGGCCAAAGGAAATATCCTCCGATAACAAAGAGAAAGAAGCTTTCTGAGAAACTTCTTTGTGTTCTGTGAAATCATCTCACAGAGTTACAGCTTTCCCCTCAAGAAGCCTTTCGCTAAGACAGTTCTTGTGGAATTGGCAAAGTGATATTTGGAAGCCCATAGAGGGCTATGGTGAAAAAGGAAATATCCTCAGATGAAATCTGGAAAGAAGCTTTCTGAGAAACTGCTTAGTGTTCTGTTAATTCATCTCACAGAGTTACATCTGTATTTCGTGGATCTCTTTGCTAGCCTTATTTCTGTGGAATCTGAGAACAGATATTTCGGATCCCTTTGAAGACTATAGGGCCAAAGGAAATATCCTCCGATAACAAAGAGAAAGAAGCTTTCTGAGAAACTTCTTTGTGTTCTGTGAAATCATCTCACAGAGTTACAGCTTTCCCTCAAGAAGCCTTTCGCTAAGACAGTTCTTGTGGAATTGGCAAAGTGATATTTGGAAGCCCATAGAGGGCTATGGTGAAAAAGGAAATATCCTCAGATGAAATCTGGAAAGAAGCTTTCTGAGAAACTGCTTAGTGTTCTGTTAATTCATCTCACAGAGTTACATCTGTATTTCGTGGATCTCTTTGCTAGCCTTATTTCTGTGGAATCTGAGAACAGATATTTCGGATCCCTTTGAAGACTATAGGGCCAAAGGAAATATCCTCCGATAACAAAGAGAAAGAAGCTTTCTGAGAAACTTCTTTGTGTTCTGTGAAATCATCTCACAGAGTTACAGCTTTCCCCTCAAGAAGCCTTTCGCTAAGACAGTTCTTGTGGAATTGGCAAAGTGATATTTGGAAGCCCATAGAGGGCTATGGTGAAAAAGGAAATATCCTCAGATGAAATCTGGAAAGAAGCTTTCTGAGAAACTGCTTAGTGTTCTGTTAATTCATCTCACAGAGTTACATCTGTATTTCGTGGATCTCTTTGCTAGCCTTATTTCTGTGGAATCTGAGAACAGATATTTCGGATCCCTTTGAAGACTATAGGGCCAAAGGAAATATCCTCCGATAACAAAGAGAAAGAAGCTTTCTGAGAAACTTCTTTGTGTTCTGTGAAATCATCTCACAGAGTTACAGCTTTCCCCTCAAGAAGCCTTTCGCTAAGACAGTTCTTGTGGAATTGGCAAAGTGATATTTGGAAGCCCATAGAGGGCTATGGTGAAAAAGGAAATATCCTCAGATGAAATCTGGAAAGAAGCTTTTCTGAGAAACTGCTTAGTGTTCTGTTAATTCATCTCACAGAGTTACATCTGTATTTCGTGGATCTCTTTGCTAGCCTTATTTCTGTGGAATCTGAGAACAGATATTTCGGATCCCTTTGAAGACTATAGGGCCAAAGGAAATATCCCCGATAACAAAGAGAAAGAAGCTTTCTGAGAAACTTCTTTGTGTTCTGTGAAATCATCTCACAGAGTTACAGCTTTCCCCTCAAGAAGCCTTTCGCTAAGACAGTTCTTGTGGAATTGGCAAAGTGATATTTGGAAGCCCATAGAGGGCTATGGTGAAAAAGGAAATATCCTCAGATGAAATCTGGAAAGAAGCTTTCTGAGAAACTGCTTAGTGTTCTGTTAATTCATCTCACAGAGTTACATCTGTATTTCGTGGATCTCTTTGCTAGCCTTATTTCTGTGGAATCTGAGAACAGATATTTCGGATCCCTTTGAAGACTATAGGGCCAAAGGAAATATCCTCCGATAACAAAGAGAAAGAAGCTTTCTGAGAAACTTCTTTGTGTTCTGTGAAATCATCTCACAGAGTTACAGCTTTCCCCTCAAGAAGCCTTTCGCTAAGACAGTTCTTGTGGAATTGGCAAAGTGATATTTGGAAGCCCATAGAGGGCTATGGTGAAAAAAGGAAATATCCTCAGATGAAATCTGGAAAGAAGCTTTCTGAGAAACTGCTTAGTGTTCTGTTAATTCATCTCACAGAGTTACATCTGTATTTCGTGGATCTCTTTGCTAGCCTTATTTCTGTGGAATCTGAGAACAGATATTTCGGATCCCTTTGAAGACTATAGGGCCAAAGGAAATATCCTCCGATAACAAAGAGAAAGAAGCTTTCTGAGAAACTTCTTTGTGTTCTGTGAAATCATCTCACAGAGTTACAGCTTTCCCCTCAAGAAGCCTTTCGCTAAGACAGTTCTTGTGGAATTGGCAAAGTGATATTTGGAAGCCCATAGAGGGCTATGGTGAAAAAGGAAATATCCTCAGATGAAATCTGGAAAGAAGCTTTCTGAGAAACTGCTTAGTGTTCTGTTAATTCATCTCACAGAGTTACATCTGTATTTCGTGGATCTCTTTGCTAGCCTTATTTCTGTGGAATCTGAGAACAGATATTTCGGATCCTTTGAAGACTATAGGGCCAAAGGAAATATCCTCCGATAACAAAGAGAAAGAAGCTTTCTGAGAAACTTCTTTGTGTTCTGTGAAATCATCTCACAGAGTTACAGCTTTCCCTCAAGAAGCCTTTCGCTAAGACAGTTCTTGTGGAATTGGCAAAGTGATATTTGGAAGCCCATAGAGGGCTATGGTGAAAAAGGAAATATCCTCAGATGAAATCTGGAAAGAAGCTTTCTGAGAAACTGCTTAGTGTTCTGTTAATTCATCTCACAGAGTTACATCTGTATTTCGTGGATCTCTTTGCTAGCCTTATTTCTGTGGAATCTGAGAACAGATATTTTCGGATCCCTTTGAAGACTATAGGGCCAAAGGAAATATCCTCCGATAACAAAGAGAAAGAAGCTTTCTGAGAAACTTCTTTGTGTTCTGTGAAATCATCTCACAGAGTTACAGCTTTCCCCTCAAGAAGCCTTTCGCTAAGACAGTTCTTGTGGAATTGGCAAGTGATATTTGGAAGCCCATAGAGGGCTATGGTGAAAAAGGAAATATCCTCAGATGAAATCTGGAAAGAAGCTTTCTGAGAAACTGCTTAGTGTTCTGTTAATTCATCTCACAGAGTTACATCTGTATTTCGTGGATCTCTTTGCTAGCCTTATTTCTGTGGAATCTGAGAACAGATATTTCGGATCCCTTTGAAGACTATAGGGCCAAAGGAAATATCCTCCGATAACAAAGAGAAAGAAGCTTTCTGAGAAACTTCTTTGTGTTCTGTGAAATCATCTCACAGAGTTACAGCTTTCCCCTCAAGAAGCCTTTCGCTAAGACAGTTCTTGTGGAATTGGCAAAGTGATATTTGGAAGCCCATAGAGGGCTATGGTGAAAAAGGAAATATCCTCAGATGAAATCTGGAAAGAAGCTTTCTGAGAAACAGTGTGAATTCATTTGGTAATCTCTTTGCTAGCCCATAGAGGGCTATTTCGGATCCCTTTGAAGACTATAGGGCCAAAGGAAATATCCTCCGATAACAAAGAGAAAGAAGCTTTCTGAGAAACTTCTTTGTGTTCTGTGAAATCATCTCACATACAGCTTTCCCTCAAGAAGCCTTTCGCTAAGACAGTTCTTGTGGAATTGGCAAAGTGATATTTGGAAGCCCATAGAGGGCTATGGTGAAAAAGGAAATATCCTCAGATGAAATCTGGAAAGAAGCTTTCTGAGAAACTGCTTAGTGTTCTGTTAATTCATCTCACAGAGTTACATCTGTATTTCGTGGATCTCTTTGCTAGCCTTATTTCTGTGGAATCTGAGAACAGATATTTCGGATCCCTTTGAAGACTATAGGGCCAAAGGAAATATCCTCCGATAACAAAGAGAAAGAAGCTTTCTGAGAAACTTCTTTGTGTTCTGTGAAATCATCTCACAGAGTTACAGCTTTCCCCTCAAGAAGCCTTTCGCTAAGACAGTTCTTGTGGAATTGGCAAAGTGATATTTGGAAGCCCATAGAGGGCTATGGTGAAAAAGGAAATATCCTCAGATGAAATCTGGAAAGAAGCTTTCTGAGAAACTGCTTAGTGTTCTGTTAATTCATCTCACAGAGTTACATCTGTATTTCGTGGATCTCTTTGCTAGCCTTATTTCTGTGGAATCTGAGAACAGATATTTCGGATCCCTTTGAAGACTATAGGGCCAAAGGAAATATCCTCCGATAACAAAGAGAAAGAAGCTTTCTGAGAAACTTCTTTGTGTTCTGTGAAATCATCTCACAGAGTTACAGCTTTCCCCTCAAGAAGCCTTTCGCTAAGACAGTTCTTGTGGAATTGGCAAAGTGATATTTGGAAGCCCATAGAGGGCTATGGTGAAAAAGGAAATATCCTCAGATGAAATCTGGAAAGAAGCTTTCTGAGAAAACTGCTTAGTGTTCTGTTAATTCATCTCACAGAGTTACATCTGTATTTCGTGGATCTCTTTGCTAGCCTTATTTCTGTGGAATCTGAGAACAGATATTTCGGATCCCTTTGAAGACTATAGGGCCAAAGGAAATATCCTCCGATAACAAAGAGAAAGAAGCTTTCTGAGAAACTTCTTTGTGTTCTGTGAAATCATCTCACAGAGTTACAGCTTTCCCTCAAGAAGCCTTTCGCTAAGACAGTTCTTGTGGAATTGGCAAAGTGATATTTGGAAGCCCATAGAGGGCTATGGTGAAAAAGGAAATATCCTCAGATGAAATCTGGAAAGAAGCTTTCTGAGAAACTGCTTAGTGTTCTGTTAATTCATCTCACAGAGTTACATCTGTATTTCGTGGATCTCTTTGCTAGCCTTATTTCTGTGGAATCTGAGAACAGATATTTCGGATCCCTTTGAAGACTATAGGGCCAAAGGAAATATCCTCCGATAACAAAGAGAAAGAAGCTTTCTGAGAAACTTCTTTGTGTTCTGTGAAATCATCTCACAGAGTTACAGCTTTCCCCTCAAGAAGCCTTTCGCTAAGACAGTTCTTGTGGAATTGGCAAAGTGATATTTGGAAGCCCATAGAGGGCTATGGTGAAAAAGGAAATATCCTCAGATGAAATCTGGAAAGAAGCTTTCTGAGAAACTGCTTAGTGTTCTGTTAATTCATCTCACAGAGTTACATCTGTATTTCGTGGATCTCTTTGCTAGCCTTATTTCTGTGGAATCTGAGAACAGATATTTCGGATCCCTTTGAAGACTATAGGGCCAAAGGAAATATCCTCCGATAACAAAGAGAAAGAAGCTTTCTGAGAAACTTCTTTGTGTTCTGTGAAATTATCTCACAGAGTTACAGCTTTCCCTCAAGAAGCCTTTCGCTAAGACAGTTCTGGAATTATCCCTCCGATAACAAAGAGAAAGAAGCTTTCTGAGAAAAACTGTCTTTGTGTTCTGTGCAATCATCTCACAGAGTTACAGCTTTCCCCCTCAAGAAGACTTTCGCTAAGAAGTTCTTGTGGAATTGGCAAAGTGATAATTTGGAAGCCCCCATAGGGACTGGCTGGTGAAAAGGAAATATCCTCAGATGAAATCTGGAAAGAAGCTTTCTGAGAACTGCTTAGTGTTCTGTTTGAATTCATCTCAACGAGAATTACATCTGTATTTCGTGGATCTCTTTGCTAGCCTTATTTTCTGTGGAATCTGAGAACAGATATTTTCGGATCCCTTTGAAAGACTATAGGGCCAAAGGAAATATCCTCCGATAACAAAGAGAAAGAAGCTTTCTGAGAAAACCTGCTTTGTGTTCTGTT
>NW_026089105.1:0-13508 GCF_024542745.1 Macaca thibetana thibetana | reverse complement strand
TTGATCCTCTTGTGATCAGTTCTCCAACCAGCAGCTGGAATGATCTTTAGGAATTGATTAAGATCGTGGCTTTTTTTTTTTTTTTTTTTTTTTTTTGAGATGGAGTTTCACCCTGTCTCCGAGGTTGGAGTGCAGTAGGACGATCTCGGCTTACTGCAACCTCCACTTCCCAGGTTCAAGCGATTCTCTTACCTCAGCCTTCTGAGTAGCTGGGATTACAGGCACGCACCACCACGCCTGGCTGATTTTTTTGTATTTTTAGTACAGATGGGGTTTCACCATGTTGGTCAGGCTGGTCTTCACTCCTGACCGTTGTGATCACCCACACTCAGCCTCCCCCAAAGGGCTGGATCCAAGGCTTGAGCCACCAGGCCCAGGGATCACATTGTGTTTTTTTTTTTTTTTCTTTTCTGTTTTTGAGACAGGGTCTTGCTTTGTCACATCGGGAAGTGTATGGCGCAATCAGAACCTCACTGCTAAGCCCGTGACCTACCATATACTCAATGCCATCCTCAGTGCTCTTTAGTAGCTTGGACTACAGGTGCACACTGCCACAAGCACTGGATCCATTGGTTTTTAAGATTTTTTGAGTAGAGATTAATGATCTCTCGCCCTATGTTGCCCCGGCTGTTTCTGGGAAGTCCTGGCCTCAAGTGATCCTCCCACCTCAGATCCTCCCAAGGTGCTGGGGATTGCAGGCATGAGCCATTCATTACCTGGCCAATCATGGCTTTTCTCTTGCTACAGTCCCTCTAGAGGTTTCCATCTTGGAAATAAAATCCAAAAGACTTCCTGACTATTGTCCTGTTAAGGCCTTGATCTGGCTCCTGCCTTGTTTCCATCGTGATCACATTCTCCCGCATGATTCCTTACACTCCAGCTGTCCATGCCATTCTTTCTGTTTCTCTACCATGCCTGCTCTCTTCCCCCCAAGGACCTGTGGCCTGCTCTTATCCGCCTGGAAAATGCCTGGCTTGGTCAGTTCGCCTAGATCCGTTTCAACTCAAAGGTTTACCCCCCACCTCCTTCAGTGAGACTCGCCTCTGTCCACTCTGTCCACTGCCTCCTGATTCTTTATAACTTATCAACCCTGTTATTTTCAGAGCCGCTATTATGGCTGTTTTTTGCCTGTCCAGGTCCCAGCATCCCAGCGTGTGAGAATGGGAATCCTGTCCATCGTGTTCACAGCTCCATCACTTGCAATGGAGAAGAGCGCCACATAGTAAGGGAGCTTGGGTATACTGTTTGTTGAATGGAAAGGAACGGATGATGGGGGTCTGTTTTGAGGTCAATCTGGGCAAGCTAGCCTCAAGCGCCAGTGACCTTTCTCTACATTCTGGGTCACCACAGGCTAAGGTGGCTTTACTCGGACTCAGGGCCCTCGCCTTCTCCTCAATTCCCCGTGCTCCCCGTGGCAGGTTTGTTCTTCATGAACAAGATGGATGAACCTCAACATGCACTAAAACACCGTTTCTGACTTTGGCCGCCAAGCGGATCAGGAAGATTTCGACAGAGGTCCGATGCTTTCCTGGTATCAGGAGAGGTTCAAGACATTTGCCGTGTAGATGGAGGAAACCTTAAGGTGAAGTTTAGGGGGAGGTGCCTTCCACATGTTTGCTTCTCTGTTCCAGTTCTCAGAGAGGAAAGGGATTTTTTTTTTTTTTCCCCAGACGAAGGGGACTGTGCACAGGGAAAGTGGGATGCCCTTGGACATCCAAGAGGCCTTTTCTTTTTCTTTTTTATTTTTGTTAAGACAGAATCTCCACTCTGTCACCCAGGCTGCAGTGCTGGGGCGTGATCTTGGCTCCACTGCAGAACCTCCGCCTCATGGGTTCAAAAGCAGATTCTCATCCCTAACCAGCCTCCAAGTAGCTGGGATTACAGGTGTGTACCACCACATACGGCTAAGATTTTTTGTAATTTTTGTGTAGAGACCAGGGTTTCACCATGGTCGGCCAGGCAAGGCCGAACTCCTGACATCCAAGTGATCCAACCCGCCCAGAGGGCCTTTCTGAGTGAAGCAGTGTGTGCTCGCCGATCACACCTGCACTCACCTCCTGCCTCTGTCACTTGGGTGGCTCTGTCGTCATCCAGCAAGAAAGGGGATCCAGCTGGGTAGGTGAAGGGGTATCATGTCAAGCGACTCAGGAGGGGCTGCTGGTCGTCTCAGGTGCTTCGCAGGCGCTTTGTTAAGGACTGCCAAGGGCGGGTTCCAGAGTCTCCTGCCTCTGTCTCATGGGATTGGGTCTAGCAAAGGTTGGCAGTTATCATAAGGCAGTTGTTTTCGCGATTTGGGATAGGGCCATTGTATAGTGTACCCTGTCCACCAACTCCCTGTATTTCCAGCCCTTGGCTTGTTCTGTATCAGCATGTTTGTTTCCTCCCTCTTTTTTTGTGGCTGTTGAACCCCTTCCCTGACTCCTTCTGAGCCCATGATCCTCACAAAGTTCCACTGAAGAGGGAAGAAAAAGTAGTGCTGTTTAACTAGAGGCAAGGCAAAGCTGGAGGATGGGAACTGAATCACTGTCTTCCAGTTGATGAAGGGCTTGGTAAAGAGGATAGAGACCAGCCATTCTCCTAGCTCCCACTGAGGACAGAGCTAGAGGAAAAGGGCCGAGGGCATGAAGCCTGCAGCACGAGAGATTGAGGTTAAACAGGTCCTTGTGAGACCTCTCTTAGGCAAGTAAAGGAGGGCTCTACGTTTCTTTTCCTCCTGGAAATGAAGCGTAAGTACCAGGCTTGCACTGGGTTCTGGTATGGTTGGATTCCAGCTGGAGAGAAGTACTGTGAGAGAGAAGCTTTAGGGGGTGGAGGTGACTCTTAAGTATCTGGTTATGATTGTCCTGCCGATGTACTGAAGTGCGGCCTGATGGATTCTCCTGTGTGCTGGCCCTTTGCAGGGTAAGGGTGGGAGATGCTGAGGCCCTCCCCCTACTCTTGGGCTAGGCTGGTTAATGGAATTTCCCCTCATTCCTCCTTCAGTTACCATGGAAACTCTGGTGAAGTTGGCTGCTACGTGGCTTCTCGACCCCTGACCAAGGACAGCAATTATTTTGAGGTGATCAAGGCAGTGGTTGGGCAGCTGCAGGGGGGATGAGCCCGGGGGTGAGATCATTAAGCCCCCAAGGAGCTCCTTTTCTAGATGTATGACCTGGCCTGCCTTTTAATTTTCCATCAGGGCTGTCCTGTTGGCTGGGAAATAGGTGCAGGATAGTTCGGCCCCTCATTTGAGAGATAGGTGCCCTGGAGACCCTGTCACCCTGTCCCTTCTGCTCTCCCTGCCCCTTACTAGGTAGACTTTGACCCATATCCAGACCTTGACTCATGTCCCCTAACCCAAACCCACCATACAGGGACGATGAGTCCTACGTTCTTTCTCCAAAGCTTGGGCAGTAATTTTTCTTTTTTTTTTTTGAGACGGAGTCTCGCTCTGTCGCCCAGGCTGGAGTGTCAGTGGCGCTATCTCGGCTCACTGCAAGCTCTGCCTCCGGGTTACGCCATTCTCCTGCCTCAGCCTCCCGAAGTAGCTGGGACGGGAGACTACAGGCGCCCGCCACCTCGCCCGGCTAATTTTTTTTTGTATTTTTAGTAGAGACGGGTGTTTTCATTGTGTTAGCTCAGGATGGTCTCGATCTCCTGACTCCCCGAACCTCGTGATCCGCCCGTCTCCGGCCTCCCAAAGTGCTGGATTACAGGCTTGAGCCACTGCGGCCCCGCGCCGCTTGGGAGTAATTTTCTAAGTGAAACAGGCACCCACTCTCACAGTTCCCCCATCTGAGATCTTATCTTTTTTCCCTGATTCCCATGTCGTTTTGTCTCTTTGAGCCTCGAGCTCAGAGCCCCCTTTAATCTCTAAGTCCCCTTCCCCTCACCCCCAGCAATTCATCCCATTTTCCAGCCCCTGCTGACTGTGCCCTTGCTCTCTTTCTCTCCAGGTGTCTATTGTGGACAGTGGAGTCCGGATGGCACCATTGCTGTGGGGCTGGTCCCTCAGTACTACAGCTGGATCACTACAGCCTGCGCTGGTTGCCTGACTCTGTAGCCTACCATGCTGATGATGGCAAAGTGAGTTGCCTCCCTGTGCAACCAGGCCCTGTTTCCTATGAATTTTGGGAATCCTTAGATCTGGAAGAAACGTACGGTTGGGCTGGCTTTTCCCATTCGGTGTGTCATAGACTTTTCTGGGCAGGGACGGGGGAAGTGGCCTGGCAGCTTCCCTTGAAAGGCTTACAGAATAGAGGAGGGGTGATGCTCACTGCCAGGACATAAGTGGGTACCATCAGCAAGAGTGACGAGGACCAGCATGATGAGGGTTGAGGGCCTCTTGGGTGTCAGTGCTGGGGAGAAGTTGGGAGGCCCAGGCTGGGGTCCTGGTGTCTGTACTATTCTGTCCTGCTTGGATGTACAATGGCCGAGCCAAGAGGCCGCCAGTTTTTGGGTCAAAGTGGCAACTCCGGGGACCGGATTGGCTGTGGCATTGATCCTGTGTCGTTTGTTGTGCACGACTGCACAGATCTTCCTCACACAAAAATGGGAAGCGTGTGTGTGTGGAAATCGTGGTGGGATTTATGTGGCTGAAATCTGCCGAAGGATTTGGTGGGGAGTGATTTAGTGAAAAGCCTGTCTGGTTGGGGATTGCCCAGGGACCCCTTGGCACGGAGTTCCCATCTCCTCCAGTCCCAGCTCTGATTCTCCAGAAGTCTCCCCTGTGTAGTAAGAGAAGGTAACTTCCCATGGCCAGAGGAAGCTGACAACATTGCCCAGCATAGGCAGGCAGAGAGAGGCAAGTTATGGAGCAGAGGAGACAAGGAAGTGGGGAACAGAAATTAGTGATTTGGGGGGAAGGTTTTGAGCAGATAAAAAGAGGGAAAAAGAGATTTATGGCCTGGCCATTAGCTGGAATCCTCTTTGGTTTTTTTGACTTAGTGCTTTTGGGATATGCCTTCTGTGTTCCGTTTTCCTTGTTATCACATCCCTTTCACTATTCTCTTCAAGAGAGACTATGTGTGGTGTGAGGAGATGGGACAGGAAGCCAATAGAAGAGAGAGACACTCAGCTCTCTCCCTTTCTATCCAATTCCATCTCCCACAATTGGGAAACTGGTTTTTTCTCAGGAGTCCTTGGCCCAAGGGGTCCTTGCTGCCTTTAGCATCTGCAACCTTGGCACATCTCCTATCCAGTGCACACCCGTAGTTGGGGACTGAAAGTTATTTGGCAGCAAGTCAGGAGACTTGTGTTTGTTCTTCTAGCTCTGTAAGATAACTTGCTTAGCCAGATTACGTAGCACATATGTAAACGTTTCTCACTCAGGGTTGCTTTTTTTTTTTTTTTTTTTTTTTTTTTTTTGAGACGGAGTCTCACGCTGTGGCCCAGCGCTGGAGTGCAGTGGCCGCGATCCGGCTCAACTGCAAAGCTCCGACTCCGGTGTTCCCGCCATTCTCCCAGCGCTCAGCCTCCTGAGTTAGCTGGGACTACAGCGCCCGCCACGCGCCCGCTAATTTTTTTGTATTTTTAGTAGAGACAGGGGTTTCACTGTGGTCTCGATCTCCTGACCTTGTGATCCGCCCGGCCTCGGCCTCCCAAAGTGCTGGTTTACAGGCATTGAGCCAACCGCGCCCGGCCTGCATTTTTTTTTTTTTTTTAATCTGTCAGTGTGTGCGATAATTATTGGTGCATCATCTTAAAAGTACCCTTGTAAGAATTAGGTGAGCTATGGAAAAGCAGGCCAGGCGGCAGCTCCCTCTTTCCCCCCGCTGCAGGTGGGCTCTACCATCATGCCCATGTCCCCAGATGGACTGTTCCCAGCAGTGGGCATGCACTCCCTGGGTGAGGAGGTACGGCTGCACCTCAACGCTGAGCTGGGCCGTGAGGACGACAGCGTCATGATGGTGGACAGTTACGAGGACGAATGGGGCCGGCTACATGATGTCAGAGTCTGTGGGACTGTAAGTAGCGGGTGGGAGGGTGGGAGGGGCTGGGTCGGAGGAGGCTGGGCAGAACACCTGTGGGCGCATGGTCATGTCTGAATTGCTGGGAATGGGGAGTTGGGACAGTGTCTGTGTGGGGTTCGGCAGGATAGCCCAGGCTCTTGACATGAGTCATTGAGTCCAGATCTGTGTTTTCTATAGCACGTATTCCCTTTTCTTCACTTCCTCCTCTTTGGGGAACTCAGGTTCGTAGTTTGACCCTGGGAACAAGCAGTTCTGCTTTGCCTTTTTTGGTTCCTTCAGCTTCTGGTGTCTTCTACAGCCCTGCACACCTGCCTTTGAGGGGCTGGGGGCTGATCTGGAGGCAAAATGCCTGGATCCCCCTCTTGGCTTGATCCCAGCTCAGCTGGCCCAGGCTTTTCATTCAAAGTGTTGTGGGGCAGGTGTGGTCAGAAGTCCCACACATGTGGTGGAAGGTTCTTAGCCATCTTTTTTGCGGAAGCGTCAGTGTCAGTCTCTGTTGTCTTATCCCTGCATTTGATAGAGGATTAGAATGGAGGCAGATAAAGATTCAGTGAGCATCCTTGCACCTCCAAAGCTTGCTTCATTTATCTTTTCCTCATACCTGCTTTAGTATGGATTTTAAGCTTCGTTGGGAAGCATGTGGAGCTTGAGAAAGGGAAATTCTTCCTCCCTGGATTTTAAGTTTTGTTGGAAAATTCATGAACCTTGAGAAAGGGAAATTCTTCCTATTGGCCTCAATACACTGTGCTGCATTGGGAGTGAAGGGACGCCAAGTCCAGGATCTGGCCCTGACCTCTAGTGGGCTGCTCAGCCCTCCCACTTTGAATTGTCCCTCTGCTACCCCCTTGTTCCTGGCCTGGCCTTTTTCTCCACCCTCTGGCCTTTCCACCCCAACTCAGGCTGTTTTCAACTCAGTCTTTTATAACAAAACAGAAGCAGTGGGGGGTGGGAGTGGATTAGGAGCCAGGCCTCCCCCTGGTAGAGTGGAACTCAGGAAAAATGACAGGAAGTGTGCCCTTCTGCTGCTTCTGACACTCTGCACCCCCTTCTGGCATCAGGGTCCCAGACTGCAGCGACCGAGAACTAAGAGACCTCAGATGCCCACTCCGTGACTCTCATGTCTCCTTTTTTTCCCTCAATCTACCATCATTCTGACAGTATCTAGAGTTAAACTTGGGGCTGAGCCAGGGCGATTTTCAGCGCTCATCGCTCTGACCTCTCCTCAAGAATGATTTTTCCTGGCATCCTTTCTCTGCCTGACCTGTCGCCACTCTGTCTCTAAGCTCCTCCCAGGCAATCTTTTCTAATGGTGATCAGAATCCTGTAAGACATTTAATAGCCTTCCTTCCTCCCCACCCTCCCCCCAAACATGTCAGGCCACTTATTTAGGAGTTTTTTTTGCTCTTTTTTAGACATAGCTGTTGATTGGGCCCTTCTCCTCCAGACCCTCCACCCCAACAATTAGGGCCAGGATATGCCCGGTGGGAGCACTACTCCTGTGGGCAACGCCGTTGCCTATGTGGTGCTGATCTTGGGGCATATGAACCTCTCCTGAAGGGACTTCGTTGCCGTCTTACCCAGATCATACAAGCCTTTCCCTTTCTATTTTCTATTTTTTTTTTTTTATTTTAAGACAGGCTGTCCACTTCTGTCATACCCAGGGAACTTGGTAGTACTCTGGCTCACTTCAGCCTCCACCGCCCAGGCTCAAGGGATCCTCCCCCACCTTGCGCGACCTCCCAATTTTCTGGGATTTGAGGCGATGAAGCCTCTGCACGGGGCCTCAACTTTTTTGTTTAGATCATGAGAGAGTCTTATGTGACATAGACAGAAACCTGAGGCTCTCTTCTTGAGTGGAAATTTCTCACGCCACTGCACGTCCTGTCTGGCCTGTTTCTCACCCTCCTAATGCAAGGCCATCTCCAACATCCCAGTTAGCCTATGGAGGGGGTTGAGGATGTTGCGCTAGGGGACATCTAAAGCGCAGGGGTGGGATTGTCAGTGCCTGCCTTGCCGCATGCCCTGCCCCCAAGGCCTCGCAAAAGTGAGGTAATGTTTGTGGACCGGCGGAAGCTGGTGGCGGTATAGAGATAAAAGCTGAGGGGATTAAACTTCCTTCTCGTGTGTTCGTGCACCTGTTTCACAGCTCCTTCTGACTAATCCTTAGTGACAGGAGGCAACACCTTTGGCATATACACAGGGTGGTGATGAATAAGGCCCCACCCCTTCCTGGGGTCCATCCCCAGACTCCAGCCCAGTGGGAGGCCGTGCTATTGTGGGCCTGAGCCTGGCCAGTGGCGAGTGTGGTACTTTGGTTCCTGTTATCAGTTGCCTTGTGGGGCCCCTCTGGGCCACTGAGCCCTTTGTTGGCTCATGTGCCAAGAGGGAATTAGGGGTCTCTGGTGGCACGCGAGGGAGGGAGGGCGGGATACCCAGCAGGGGAGATGCGAGTCCTGGGAAGGAGTGCTACTGGTTAGGAGGGCGGGTGTGTGGAGTGGACGACGAGGACTGTCCACACTCTTGGTCTGCAGAGCCGCCACTCTGGCACTGAGTCACCTCTTTGGCTGCTTGGGGCTTTTGGGTGGTGTGTGTGTACTGGGGGAACACCCAAAAGAAAGGGCTTTCCTCTTCCCCCACCCAAAAATGCAGATAAACATTTTCCTGTTGATTAGTGAAATTGTTTTGAAGAGGAATCACAGGACAACGTCTAGCGGTAGATGAGAGTTTGCCTCTGGGGGACGAGGTCATCGTCCTGGTTGGCCTAAGGGACTCATTGTCTAATTTTGGAATTAATGGCTAAGATGCACAGGATCATTTCCCTTGTGTTGTGATTGGCAGTATCCAGTTGTAACGCCCATATTGTCCAGATTTGGGGAGAGGCGGAGCAGCAATGTGTATTGGTCATTCATTAAGTCTGCCCCTTGTCTTTTGGAAATCCAGGGTATTTTTAGTCCTGATCTTTTACTGTGTTGAAGAAGAAAAACCAAGGGCGCTTAAGGAGGTGAAATGTCATTTGCCTGAGGTTTTAAGCAAGCTGTTAAAGTTAATCAGGAGTTAGGATTTGAACTCCAGGTCTGTTGGATCTTCTGTTGCACAGATTGAGGCACCAGCATCTATGATGCCTAACAGTTCAGAACTCTAAGGGTTAAACCTTAAAACTCCTCCTATGCGGGTTCACCAACAGCTCGTAGACCAAGGAGGCAGCAAGTAATGTATTCAAAGAAAGAATCTGTCAGGGTGGCCCAAAAATTCCCCCCCACTCTCCACCCCTCTGAGTGTCTCTGGGGAAGGTCAGGACCCAGAGGGGAGGGTCGGGTCGGGGGAACTTTGCACCAGCGCAGACAGGAATAGAGGATCAGGAGGAGTTTTCTGATGGCTTTCACAGTGGAGGGCTGGGCTGTACCCCCCCCCCCCTTCTGACGAGGGGCACCGCTGTACAAATGCTCTCAACTGTACTCCTGGGCACAGGTACCATTTACAAGTTATGAGTACCCAGGACAATCCAAGCATTCTGGTCAGTCTGAAGTGCACTCTGCGGAAGTTGGCCAGACGCTGAGGAGAGTTGCGGGTTTTTAGAAGACCAATGTTTAGGGGTAGTCCCTGTCCTGGCTCTTTAGCGGTGGAGAAAGCACCTGCCACGTGCCTAGCCGGAGACAAACAATGCAGCAGCTACCCTCTTCTGAGCTGAGGCAAAGTGGAAGGGCTGGGGCGGGTATTTTCCTAAAAGGATCAAGGATCTGGATCAGCTGTCTTTTTGCTCTGGAAATGGGAGAACCACTGATTGTTTCTCCTACACCCGGAAGAGCCAGTGGAGTTCGAATGGGTCAAGAGGCCAGCTGGATGGGGTCCCCCACCCAGTGATGCAATGCTGGGTGGAGAGGGTGGGAATGGAGGCTGCGTCTGCCTGGGTGTAAGTATGTAACTTAAACTAGTTTAATGTGGATTCAAAGCTACACCTCTCCTGGCTTTGCGTGGGGACGAGAGGGCATGAGGAGGAACACAGGGCTGAGCAGCTACAAAAGTACACACCATTGAACAGAAGTCACACGAGTGTGGCCTTCGGGAAGGGCTTAGGTGGTCTCTCCGTGACATGCTGCTTTCTCCCCCCTCATCCCATCCCCACGTTATATTTAGGAGTGGAGGGAAGGAGATCAGGACATTGAGGTGGATGGGGCATTTAGGGATCCAGGGTGCTGAGAAGGGCACCAGCCCCTCATAGTCACTAACTCTCAGAAGGGGGTTGAGGCGCACCCAACTCTAAGAGACAACTCCATGAGCTAAGGCAGCACGGCCAAAACTGAGGATCTGAGGATAGTTGGGGATGCAGGAAGCAGCCTCTGCTAGAGGATACACACAAAAGGACTCCATCTGTAGCTTCTGGATGCAGGTGGGCATAATTCCTTTCCTGTTCAAGGCATGGAATCTGTGAGGAGGTGAGATGGGCCAGCAGTCCCAAAGATTGTCCAGGGAGACATGGAGGACGTCCCCCAGGCCGCAGGTATTCCGTTCTGGGTGAAGTTGGGCCGGGGGGGGGGTTGAGAGAAAGTACCTTGAGAGGGCAGTGGGGCTAATTTAAACAAGGAGATTAAGAAATCCCAGGTGATGCGTGAAGGGTGGTAGTGGAAAGGGGATGGGGTTGAGGTCAATCGCCCCCCAACTAATATGACCAATTACAACTGACATAATAAATTCCTGCCCAGGATTGAGGGGTATGCCGCCAGCCGTCCGTGCCCAGGCAGGTCAATTGGTGAGACTGAAGAGCATGCGCCCACCGAAACACATCTGTCCAAATCTCCCCCCACCTCTCGTGCCTTTCCATTAGCCCCTACTCCAGCTTGATATAAGCAATGAGGGGGCTGGGGAAACAGCTAGGCCTGCCTCTATCGTATCGACTCTTTGAATAACCTCTTCCGCCCCTCCTCACATGAAATGAGACGGAGTAGAAGGCAGGGCAAATCTTGGGTCCCGGGCTTCCCCTCACAACCATCCCATGACCCAGCTAAGAACAGCTGTTGATATTTCTACAGCCACATAACATAACAGGCACCTTGAGAAATATATATGACATCGGTAGACACCATCCCACACATCAATTAGAGCTACGCGCACATCCCACCACATTAACCATTGGATCCAAACCCTTCCCGTTCCTCGTAATCACTCATCGGGCGAAATGGCTCCTCAACTTTCTAGCATCTCTACCCTGAGTCCTCCATCGAGGCCCCCGCTGAGAAGTCACTCCAAGTTTCTCCGCAGACCTAGTCTGTTATTGCTTTCTCTCTAACCCTTTCCCCCTTGATCGGACTACCGGGGTGAGGACCTTTCTCTCGCAGAGGAAAGGCTGCAGGGTTCTTCACCGGGATGAGGATGTTATCTAGAGCCCCCTGGTGTGCCACTCCCCTAGCTGGGCCGCTTTCCCTGGCCTCCCAGAAAGCGTCGCGGGGAGGTGGGCATTCAGCAAGGGGCTCCCCCTGCTCATGCTCTCCCCTTTGCCTCCCACCCAATCCTCTCATCCATCTTGTAGCCAAGCGGCAACTTTGGAACAGCCACATTGTATCCTAGGATTCTCTTCCCCTTTTAGTAAGCCAGAAGTTATCTTGTCAAACTCTCGGGAAAAGCGTGGGACTCAGACTGTCTTGAGGCCCAGTGTTTCCAGGGTGGGTGTCAGAGCCTGTCCCCTGACCCTCCCGTCGGAGGCTTTTTCCCCTCCACAGCTGCTGGAGTACTTAGGGAAGGATGCAGTAAGCATCGTGGATGTGGAGGGCTGGCCCAGCCCTGACCCACTCAGCACACCGCAGCCACTACTTTCGAGGTGGAGACGTGACCCTGAGAGAAAATGCTACACATGAGCCCCGGGGCTGCACGAAGGGGGCTGACAAGGGGAGCTTTTTGCCCATGGAAGCTGCACAGTCTGGGGCTGTTGGGCAGTGCCAGGAAGCTCTTAGAAGAAACCGCGCGAGGAGCCCAACTTTTGGAGGGAGGTGATTAGCTGATGATGTGAACACAGTTGTATGTGTCACTGTGAAAGAGTTACACACACCCCCATGTGACCAAGGAACCTTAGACAGGTCGTGACTGCACACATACACTAATTGCCCCATGGGAGTGTGGATGGTGAGACATTGGCCATGGCTTCCTTTCTGGCCTTAAAAAGCTTAACTAAAGACACTTTCCTCACCGCTCTCCTGGTTTACCTCCTGAAGCCATCCAGTGCCAATTGCAGGGTATATGAGAGATGATGCCGGGGTTTTGGCACTGAGTCTTGGGGTCCTAATGGCTCTGTTCCATGAGGTTCAGAATGCCAACTCGCTCACATTCTCTCACCTGTCTGTCTTGTGTTATCTACATTAAAACGTATGGGACCAATAAGATTTTTCTTTTTTCGTCCGTGTAAAGCCAGGACTATCACCAGACACATGGCACCTCTGTCTGGAAGCACGACAGAGGTGCTGTGGCTATATCATGCAGCTGGACATATTGGTCGTGCCCTCGGGAAAGGGAGTGGAGATGGTTGGGGAGAATCTGTGGGAGGAGCATAGAGGTTCATATTCCACTTTCGTTTCCCCTCCTCAATGGGGGGCCCCAGCAACTCAAATTGGCCTCTGCCTTCTGCTCTTGTTGCCCCTGCTGCTGGAGCCTTGACCTTCTCCCTTTCCAATCATCGCTAGTGCTTCCTCCTCAACTTTATTTTCCGCCCAGCTCTGGAAACCCGAGGTGAGGCAGGGACAGGAGAAGGGAGATCTGGGCCCAGAACCTGGAGCACATTCCAGGTCCCAGCATAGAGGCCTGGTCCCCAATCTTTGCCCTACCTTGCCAGCATTCACTCATTTTTTCTTGATTGCGATTTTTGATTCTATTTAGCTGACTTGGTTTCCTTTAGGACTTTAGCTTTCCCTTTAGAAAAAACTGAGCCAGAGTTCCCGAAAAACTCACCTCCCCCTTGGCCTGCCCACTTGGTGTTCATGTCCTTTCCTATGGCCCCCACCACCTCGCCTCCTTTCCCTAAGGGTTTCCCCCTTACCCCCTTGAGCAGATGGATAACTACGTCTCTTTTTTTTTTTTTTTTTTTTTTTTTTGAGATGGAGTCTCGCACTCTCGCCCAGGCTGGAGTGCAGTGGCGCGATCTTGGCTCACTACAAGCTCTGCCTCCCAGGTTCACGCCATTCTCCTGCCTCAGCCTCCTGAGTAGCTGGGACTACAGGCACCCGCCACCAGGCCCAGCTAATTTTTCGTATTTTTAGTAGAGACGGAGTTTCACTGTTTTAGCCAGGATGGTCTCGATCTCCTGACCTTGTAATCCTCCCGCCTCGGCCTCCCAAAGTGCTGGGATTACAGGCGTGAGCCACTGCGCCTGGCTGATACTACATCTCTTTATTTTTTTGGTGCCCCCTTCCCACATCTCTCTCTCCATCTTTTTCTTTTTTCTTTTTTTTTTTTGAGACGGAGTCTCACTCTGTTGCCTAGACTGGAGTGCAGTGGCACGATCTTGGCTCACTGCAACCTCTGCCTCCCAGGCTCAAGTGATGCTCCCACCTCAGCCTCCCAAGTAGGTGGGAT
>NW_026089104.1:0-13629 GCF_024542745.1 Macaca thibetana thibetana | reverse complement strand
GCTGAAAGCCTCAAACAGAGATTTACTCACATATTTATTAACAGCAAGCCAGTGATAAGCATTGTTTCTATAGATTATAGATTAACTAAAAGTATTCTTTATGGGAAACAAAGGCATGCGCCAAAATAAAGGGATGAGTTCGGCTGGTTATCTGCAGCAGGAGCATGTCCTTAAGGCACAGATCTCCCATGCTATTGTTTGTGGTTTAAGAACACCTTTAAGCAGTTTTCTGCCCTGGGTGGGCCAGGTGTTACTTGCCCTCATTCCGGTAAACCCACAACCTTCCAGCATGGGCATCATGGCCATCATGAACATGTCACAGTACTGCAGAGATTTTGTTTATGACCAGTTTTGGGACCAGTTTATGGCCAAATTTTGGGGGGTCTGTTCCCAACAAAAAGTTGTTAAAATGTGCTTTGACAGAATTTTAAAAGATGACCACTGAGATTAACAGTTTAGAGCAGGTATCTTTGCAAAAGTGACGCATCGACTAATAAGAAATCCTTACAAACAATTTCTGTTGTTTTTACTTACTCAGAATTCCTTTCAAATAGCATTATATTCTTTCCCAAATAGCATTATATTTTCTATCAGTGAATTGTGCCTCCCACATTTCATACCTTCTTGGCCCATGGCTGAACATGTGACCCATGCCAAGACAATAATAGTTTCTCTTGGGTGTTTAAACTTTAAACATGTACTCAAGAGGGCAGAAAATGGTCAGACCTATGTTAGTCCAATGGTAGTAAAATGAAGCCTATTAGTTAATTCTTGTTCATCTAACTCTTAAAACTAAGCTTATTTCTGTCCTTCCAGAATTACGAGACAGGTATTGCACTTAATTCTCTGCAACAAGCAAAAATAGGTAATATATTCCCCCTTTTTGCTGAAATTGCACAGAATTTACAATTCTGTGGCTTATGCAACAATCAACCCTAGCTGATACAGTCATTATGGTATAGTAAGAAAAGAAATAAGATACTCACAGATGAAGCTAGGAGTCAACTGGTGTAGGCTTTCAGGGCATAAAGGACTTTTAAATTTCATTCTAATGGAAAGCCATTTAAAAAATTTAAGAAGGAGACTGCATAATCAGAAGTGTGCTTTCATAATAAAATAGCTTCGATGTCTGGAGTAACACTCGAGTTTCATTGTCTCACAGCTATGGAAAACAAGGACATGGACACACAAAAAGTGAAGTTGAGAGCAGAAGTTTAACATGCAAAAGAAAGAGAATAGCTCTCTGTTGCAGACAGGTGTCTGGAAAAATTGACTGGTGGTCTGTTGTGAAATGCTGGAGTTTTATAGATAAGATGGTAAGGGGGTGGTGTCTGACTTATATAGGGTGTAAAAAACTGGTTAGACCAGGTGTGTCCTTTGCATAGAACACAAATCTTTGGTAGCTCCCACCCTAATCTTTTATTATGCAGGTGGATTTCTCTGTCTAAGGTGTGTTAATCCTTGTTGAAAGTGAGCTAGGGGGTTATATGCTAAGCCAACTAAGAGGTCTCTTTCCTTAAAATAAAATCATTTGTAAGAAAAGACCATCTATATAGCATTTCAAAAGGGTTCAGCCCTAACTTTGAAGGGTAAAGCCACAGTAAAGCCTTGGAAAAAATGACCCAAAGAAGGTGTGTTCCTTGGGACAGTTGTATTGCAGGGCTGTTACAGGGTTTGATGAGGCCCTGCATTTTCAGGTTATTATTAATGGCTTCTAGCCCTTTCCTAGCATCTGGCTTTAGGGAATATTGTCCTAACTATCGCCTAAAGCTCCTCAAAAAACTGGGATCCATAAGGTGAATCTGGACTGGCCTAGTGCTTATAACTTGACCTATTCTTCCATGAATTGCCCACACTTCTGAATTAATATTAGTTTCCACCAGGGGGAAACAAAGAGTTTGTTCTGGGGCTATAAGAATGCTGACCCCATGTGAGTTAAAATATCTCTACCTGATAAAGGAGTGGGATTTTAGGCATGATTAAGAAGATATGTGTAAATAATAGATCTCCCAAACTACAACTAAGCGGTTGAGAAAAATATCAGGTTAGAATCTTTCCTGAGATGAATATCATGGTTATGCTACAGAAAGATGGGGAGGCCTGGATTAGAGAGAAGTAAAAAACTGGCTCCAGTGTCCAGAAAGAAATTCATCCTCCTTCCTTCAATTTCCAGAATCACCAGGGTTCCTGAGCAATAATGGCAGTTCGAACCACTGGAGCTGGGGGTCTGATCCCAGGGACTCATCAGTCCTGCTGGACCATTGGTGAAACCAGTTTTGGACATGGTGACCTCCATCTCTGGAGGCAGTTTGATTTTCAGTGGTCACTGCCATGTGCTGGACAGGGTCAAGGTGGCTGCTTCTTGCTCCCTGGGCAATCTTTCTTAAAGTGCCCTGACTTGCCACATTGGTAGCAACTAGCAGATGCACCTCAGGGATCCTGGATCTTGCAAGTGTGTAAAGCAGTTACTACAGCCCCTGTCCTTCTCTGTGTTTCCTCTCTTTCTCCTGGACATCCTCCTGGTTCCTACTATAAAATACCAAGGTGGCCATCCTCAAGAGATTTTCCAAGGTGGTATCTGGTCCTGTAGCCTCCTTATGTAGTTTCCTTCTAATATTAGGAGCTTCCTGTGTAATAAACATGTCTTTTAAAATTAGCTGTCCCTCAACTGTTTCAGGTGATATGGAGGTATGTTTTATTAGTGCTTCTCTCAGCTTTGCCATAAAGGTTGTGGGATTCTCATGTGGATTTTTGTCTGTCATGGACATTTTAGAGTAACTAAGAGGTTTGGCACTAATTCTTCACAGGCCTTCCAATATGCACAATAAAAAGTGTTTCCTTTTCCATTTATCTGTGAAGTCATTGGGGTTCTAATGAGGGTTGTCAGGAGTTATTTCCCCTCTTTTTATTGGGAATGGTGTTTTCCCTTTTTTTGCCCTTACCTATTTTCTCTTTTGCTTTTTGGCCTACTAGAAGAAACATATTGCTCATCTTTAATTCCTCTGATGCCGGCAGAGCTGCCTGTTTTTCAGCAGCATTTGAGCTTGGCTTAGGAGCAGCATAACGTCCCTCCACAAGAGGTCAAACACCTGAGATAAATTTTGGAAGGCTTCTATATAGCTATCAGGGTCATCAGAAAATTGGCCTAAGTTTCCCTTTATTTGCCTAAGGTCCTGAAATGAGAAGGGAACTTGAACGCTAGTGGCATCACCTTCATTGGGCATTTCCCATATGATTAAGAGCAAAGCTGGAGGAGTGGGAAGTTTTGGATATGGTGGAAGTGGAAGAGCCTATGGTGTGGTTAGAGGGGGACCTGAATAAGGGGAACAGAAGGGGCTAGGACACTAGATTGCTTCCTCAGATGGTTCTCCTAGAAGTTGCCTTTCTAGTTTTGGAGAATTATTTCCTTTGTGCCTCCCTGATATGACTGCTAAAAGATCTGGGTCAATTGTGCAATGTTTGCAAAGGTCTAGGTTGTCTCACAGGGCAAAGAAAACCTGTACGTAGAAAACCTTGACCCATTTGCTCTCTCGTCTACAGAAAAGATCTAATTTTTGGATAGTATTAAAATCAAGGCTTCCCTCCAAAGTCAGGTTAGTTCAAGCTAATAAGAAGGGCATACCTTTGTGCAAAAGAAAATTAGCCACTTTTTCTTCAAAGTCCTGGGGTCATAGGAGTCCCAATGCTTCATAATGCACTCCAGTGGAGTACAGGCTGAAGATAGTCTGTTACTCATCTAAAAAGAGAAGTGAGAAAAAGGTATCCCTTTAGTCTCCTTCCTTTCTTTCTTTTTCTTGTTTTGTTTTTGTTTTTTTTTTTTTTTTTTTTTTTTTTTTTGAGATGGCTCACCCAGGCTGGAGTGCAGTGGCATGATCTCGACTCACTACAAGCTCTGCCTCTGAGGTTCACACCATTCTCCTGCCTCAGCCTCCCTAGTAGCTGGGACTATAGGCCCCCACCATTATGCCTGGCTAATTTTTTGTATTTTTAGTAGAGATGAGGTTTCACTGTGTTAGCCAGGATGGTCTGGATCTCCTGACCTCATGATCCACCTGCCTTGGCCTCCCAAAGTGCTGGGATTACAGGTGTGAGTCACTGCACCTGACCTAGTGTCCTTTCTTTCTTTTGGAATGATCCAGGGTAAAGGAGGTACCAATGGGGGTATCCTTTCAACTGTTTCTTTCCTTGATTCCCTGAGCCCCAGCATCCATTAAAGTGGATGCAGACATCACCCTCAGACATGGATCCGGGGGAACTAAGCAATGGGATTAGTCACACTTGCCAATTCAACTTTAGTCCTCTGTTGGCGATTTCCCTTTGATTTTCTAGACTTCTGTGATCTCTGTGGCTTCCCAATAGATGGCTCTCAGGACAGACTATGTAACAGTTGTATGTGGGCAAGGCCCCTTAATGGAGTGAGAGTACTGGGTTGTGCTCTATATGCTGTTATTATACCCCAGATTAAAGTATATATTCTTAGGCAGTGGTTCTGGTTAGCATCCTTACTACATGAAATCCCCTTATTATTTAAGTATTGTTCTAACAGGAAGTAGAATAGGTGCCTTTAAGACATGTAGTGACCAAATGGCAGTTTTTCTGTTGAAGGGAAATTATTGACACAAAATTTGGTTTTGGGAGACATTTTCCTCCTCATTGTTGAGTTTTCCCATTCATGGATGGGGCATAAAGCTTGGTTTATAGTTGAGGGGTGCAAAAAGGGAATAGTATTGGGAAAATACAGTGTTCCAGCAAAGGCCTGACAAGGTATCTGTTGGAGAGGATTCCTATTCCACTGGGTGGCACTGTAGGTCTTGAAATACCGTGTACTTTCCAGACAAAGGATAGAGAAAAAGATGTTCACTGGGTAGGGAGGGGAGACCCTCTGTTCCTAGAAAAATCACAAAAATGGCAATCCCTTAAGCTATATGCCCAGTTACTGTGGAATTGCTGATCTTGCCTGATATGATTATTTCCTTTAACTGTAAAAATTCTTGCAGCATTGCATACAAAGAGGGGACAGGAGACATGGTGGTCATGGAGAGGAAAGAAAAAAAATTGATGAAAAATCCTTGGAGATTGTGTTGCTGATGCCTAATGAGCAGTAAGAGGCTGGAAGAGTACATCCAGTAGCCTTTGGGTAACATTGTGGTGTAGCCTTGGCCAGGAACTGCCTCTAGATCTCCTCCAGTCCCACAGGACGGCAAGGTTCTTTGTGAAAGTTAATCCGTTCAAAACAGAACCAACATTCCCAGCATCCTGAGGGCACTGGGGGATTTGCTCAGCATTCCACAGCAAGCCTGTCACCTCACCTGCATCTTGAGAATGGTAGTGAGCACAACTGGCCATGTCTTAACTGGCCATCAGATACCCAGCCTCTTAACTGGCCATCAGATACCCAGTTTTAAGTTTGATTTTACAATTTAAAATTGAGGAGTGAAAGACCTCAAAATAAAAGTAGAGATTTGGGGTCCACTGCTATACTTACCCAACACCCATGGTTCCTTATGTTATGGCCATGTAAAACTAGGATGCAGACACACAAAGAGTGAGAATGAGAGTGGAGGTCAAAAGAAAGAGAATAGCTGTCTGCTGCAAAGAGTTGTCCTGGAAAAATGGGTTGCCTGTCTATGGCAAAATACAGAGTTTTAAAGATCAGCTGGTGAGGAGGCAGTGTCTGATTTGAATAGGACATAAAAAACTGGTTAGACCAGGTGTGCCATTTGCATAGAAGGTGAATCTCTGGTAGCCCCATTTTAATCTTTTATTATGCAGGCAGGTTATCTGCCTAAGCTGTGACATGTTGCCCATTTCTATGTTCCTATAAACATGGTAACAAAAGGGAAGATGGAACCTCCATGTTGACTACGTGTGGCCCCCAGGTAGCATTTTTCTCTTGGCATAGTTGCCAGCATTGCCCCATGCAAGCTTCCAGTATGTTTATCTATATCTGCAGCTCAATTTTTCAGGCTGCTCTTTGTTAGAAAAAAGAAATAATTTTCTGGGCTGCTTTTTATTAGAAGGGAAGCTCTGTCAATGACTCTTTATCCCTCATTATATGCTTAAATAATTTCTTTCTACATAGCTCCTGTATCAATATTATTATTTTGGGTCAGATACGGAGGCTCATGCCTATAATCCCAGCACTTTGGGAGGTTGTGGCAGGTGGATCACCTGAGGTCAGGAATTCAAGACCAGACTGGCCAACATGGTGAAACCCCATCTCTACTAAAAATACAGAATTAGCCAAGCATGGTGGTACATGCCTGTAATCACAGCTACTCAGGAGGCTGAGGCAGGAGAATCACTTGAACCCAGGAGGTGGAGGTTGTGGTGAGCCGAGATCACACCATTGCACTCCAGCCTGGGCAACAAGAGCAAAACTCCATCTCAAAAAAAAAAAAAAAAAAAAAAGAAAAAGAAAAAAAAAAAAAGTGAAACTTTACCTCAAAAAGAAAATCACTTTGACTGCAGGGTGGGCAATGCCTTGAAAGACAACAGAGGAGTAGAGTCAAGGAGATCACTTCAGTAGCCATTGTCATATTGGAGAAAAAATATTTTAAGTATTAAAATCTGATAAAAATTGTGGAGTGAGAAAAGCAAACGCCCAAGGAATTATTATACAATTTAGGATACAACAAAGCTATGGGAAAACTAAAAATTGTCAGAATAGTAAGACCATGAAATACTATGCAGCTATAAAAAGAATGAAATTATGTCCTGTGCAGAAACAGGGATGGAACTGGAGACTGTTACACTTAAGATACCAATGCAGAAACTGAAAGCCAAATACCACATGTTCTAACATATACGTGGGAGCTAAACGTTAATACATAGACCCATAGAGGGGAACAACAAACACTTGAACCTATCAGAAGGTGGAAGGTGGGGTAGGATGAGAGAGAAGATCAGAAAAAAATAATGAATGGGTAATAGGCTTAATACCAGGGGAAAAAATGATCTGTATAACAAACTACCATGACATTAATTTACCTATATAACAGACCTGCACATGTAGTCCTGAAAAGATTAAAGTGAAGTAAAAGAAGAAAAAATAGGAAAGCCAAGCTAAGCACACTGTTACAAAAGCAAAAATATTAGAATATTAAAGCAAAAAGTGTTTCTAACAGGAATATCTCAATGAAAACGTTTTTGATGAAATGTGGCCTAAGATCAAGACAAAATATTTACTGACTTGGCAACATGAAAGTCATTCCTGACATGAGTGGAGTTGTAGTTGTAGAGGTCATAAAACTTGGTTTGAAAAATAAATCACTGAAAGAATTTCTGTTTCTGGTAAAAAGAAAAACTAGACAACCTAAAACCTATCCTAATTAAAATTACCTAAAATGAATACCTGAGTCCCTAAGAAACTAAGAAAAATCTTTAGAGGTCAGAAATAAAATGGATACCTTAAAACTTAAAGCTCAAAGAAGCTGCCTTAGAGAAGTTATCCTATCTCAATAATGTATGAACTTTGGTTTGAATGTTCCAAACACAAAGATTTCAGGCTTCTTATAAATGAAAGGTTGAAACTGATGAGACCCTGTTCATATGGCTGAGACTTTCAAAGGGGTACACATTCAGCAGAAGGGTGGAACGTTTAACAACAAAAACAAACAAACAAAAAAACACACATGCACAGAAATCACAAACCCAAAACCACGACATTGGGAGACAATAATAAAGCTTGTCCAGTTTGCTCTATACTCTGGAGAGGAGGTACAGAGTGTGCTATAATAATGTAAACAGGTTTGCATTCAAATATATTTTGGGTTTGAATTTACACTATGTGCCTGGTTTGATTAGTCCCAAACATTAAATTAACATAAGGAGTCAGATGGTAGAGTAAACACAAAACCTCAACCCAGGCTGAAACAAATTTACAATCAGACATAAGGAAACATGAAGGGAACCAATCCCTATGATCACAAATTAACAGACACAAACATTTAGACTGCCCTCCGAGGGTCTTACAAAATAACAATGCAAATAAAGATTATAAGATAAGTATTTTCAATGATTAAGCACCTAAGAGGAGGAATTTTAAAATATGAGAAAGAAACAACACTCTATATAAAAGAGAGGAGCCCAGAATATCTTCTTGGGGTAGGCAGAATTCTCAAGAAACCCCCAGTTCCCTATCCCGAGGTAATTCAATAAAACACTGTAAGTGTATGTAAGTTCTGCTGTGAAGGGACTTTGCAGATTGAATTAAGGTTACTGGTCAGCTGACTTTAAAATAAGGATTTTATCCTGCGTTATCTGGGCAGACCCAATGTAATCACATGAGCCTTCAAAAGCAGAAGGGGAAGGTACAAAGCCAGTGGAAGATGTGGCAGAACAGAAAATAAGAGACATGCAGCAGAATGGGAAGTCAGAGAAATTCTAAGTATGAGAAGGATTCAACTCATTTTTGCTGGCTTGAAGATGTAGGGACAAATACAAAGTCCTTATAAAAGCCTCTAGGATACAAAGGTGTCCTCTGTCCTGCAGTTGACAGCCAGTAAGGAATGGTTACCTCAGTTCTATAAATTCAAGAAAGGCAATAGATTCTGCTAACAGCATAAACATGCATGGAAGAAGTTTCTTTCCAGAGTCTTCTGATAAGAGCCCAGCAGGCCAAACCTGATTTCAGCCTTATGTAATGTTTTCTTGTAGAATATTTTCAAGGAGTTTTAGAACTTGGGGCACTCTGAAATTCTCATTTTACTTAGAAATTACTTATGCTTGCTCAGCAATTGTGTATACCTGAGAACTCTTGAGATATAAGAAAGCCTGTGAATTGTTTCTAAATATGATAAACTCATTGTGCTTCCTAAGCTTAACAGTTATTACAACTGATATTCATTTTACAGTGTTTTAAGTGTTTCTTAGTTTTATTATGCAAAGGTTTCCTGCTCCCCAATTTTTGGAGCCTATAAATATTTTTTTCAGGTCCCAAAGAATGTTGTAGGTCCTTAAAACTCTAGTAGGTTCTGAGCCATGTGCTTAAGCTTAAGCCAAGTGAAATATAGAACAATCCTGTGCATGCCTCACTCACATGTAGCAGTTGTATATACACTTGCAGTAAAATCACCCGGTATCCCCACATATTGACAATTTTAATTTTATTGAATACAGTGCTTTTTGTGTTGTTGACTGGTAATTTTTTTTTTTTTTTTTTTTTTTTGGAGATAGGGTCTCACTCTGCCTCCCAGGCTGGAGTGCAATGGCATAATCTCGGCTCACTGCAACCTCCACCTCTCAGGTTCAAGTGATTCTCCTGTCTCAGCCTCCCTAGTATCTGGGATTACAGGCATGCACCACCACGCCCAGCTAAGACTGATAATTTTTTAGTGACTAGTGTAGGTGCTATAAAATGAATGCTTAATAAGTGTACTTAATGTAATCAAAAATCCACAACTTCAACTATATGTCATAAATCTCCTTCCTAAAATATTTATTTGAAATTATATTTCTAAAGCCTCTCAAAATTTTTGGATTCTCTTTAACAAAAAAAAAGCTTGATCTTTATTGTGTTAAAATGTGGTAGAAATAAAATATAAAACCCTACACAAAGTGGAAATCTCTATAAATATTTTAATTCTAGATATGTGTTTCATTAGAAGTTACTTACAGATTTCCTTCTAAGAATTTATAGAATGATATTCAAAATATTCTAGACATTCAATATCCTTAATACAGCAATGGCTTTTTAGTACTCTGAAAATTTTTCTCAAGGCCAGGAAAATTTTTCTTGGTGGTATAGAAATATTAACAGAGTATACTCTAAGACAGTCTTAACATATGTGATGAAACAAAAATTATGCACAGGCCTAGCTGTTATGTGCAGGAAGGGCAGGCAGGCTGATGTTCATAAGCAATTAGGAATGCAAGAAGCAATATTGTTCCAAAGTTCACACGATCCTTCTCAACCCCAGCAGAAATATTAGTTAATTAAAAACAACTCCCTCACCTAGATATGCTGAAGTGGGATTAACAAGATTTAAATGAATAATAACATGAATTATTTCACATGCAAACCTTCATGTGTGATACTCATCCTTGGATACAATAACTGAGTCTGAAATTCAAAGGCTTGGATTTAACTCCTCTGTGGAATACTTGTGGGAAAGAGAGTTTCTGGGGTGTCAGATGAGTTGGTCTTCCCTGTGTGAGACACCCATGGGGAGCCATGGGTGGCCTCTCAGGAGAAAAGTCTCCTTATTGCCTTCATGTCTTTATGCCCCGAGAGCATAACCACTCAGCGACATTCCACAGTTTGCTCAGGGAGGTAACACTCCTTTGAGGCAGTGGAGTACAATCGAACATCTTGGCTCCTCCTGAAACCCACTCCCACCCATTTCAGTCCCGATAAGTCAAAGATCTTAAGTAGTTTAGACACATGCCTTTGCTCAAGGAAATTCACAGAAACCGCCTCTGCTATGCATCTTATTGAGTTCTCCTTCACTAATTAATCCTTTTCCTCATCCCTTCCAACCCCTCCCATCTGCCCTAAGAACAAAGATCCTGTAAAGCAATAAATTGGGTGGAGCCCGAGAGCTTTGGGCAGTGAGCAAGCCTCTGATGCTACGGTCCCCTGGACCCGCCTTTTAAATGCTTATTCTGTCTCTTTCTAACTCCTTGGTCTCCGCCAAACTGGGGGTACCCACAGGGTGGTGTGGGGCTGGATGGTGTGCGGCTGGTTTCCCCAACCAATATTGCTAAACCTACACTTTTCCACCTTAAGATAATAATGCTATGACATCAATTTTTTGGCACATGGATAGTTTTGCTCACCTCTAAACCCAATAAAACCCCCATTCTTACCTAGAGACAGACCCAGTGACCCAGAAAGTCAGATTTCATGTGGCCACTGAAAGAGTACAACTTAAATTTGAGTATAACCAAAAATGCTTAAAACTGAGCATGTTGTGCTTCTATAGAAAACCAATATGTGAAAAAAAAAAATGTATAAATAGAAAAACAGAGAAAGGGACCGGGAGAATTTGTTTTCTGTAGGTACTGGGATGAAGCTCCCTACCTCTTTCCACTGCTCTTCCACACCACTGCTTTTCCCAGGACAGGAAACTTGGTTTCCAGCTCTTGCACCTCCTCCAGCAATGTCTTTTTTGCAGATGTGCTTGGCCTTGTATTATGAGGAAAAAAACCAAAGAACGTGGTGTAAGAATTTGACGCAGCTGAAAAGAGAGGTTACTCCCATCTTGGGCCATTCCCAAAAGCCCTTTGATAGAGGTTGAGGCTTGAGAAGTGGTGTAGCATGTACAGTGAACATGCATGATGTATGCTCCATCTCCATAGGCTGGAGGCATCCTAAGTGCTGCAGATCAGATCTGGACAATAAATGTCAAGAGTTACCACCACCCCACAAAGAACTAGACATCTGTAGACCTGCTGAGGAGCCCAGTCATTCAAAGACAGGATGGAGTTCACAGAGACTCAAGGTCTGCCTCTGAAGCTTTTCTTGGTAGGATTTGAAAACCCAGAAGATGCTTTAAATCCTCACCCTAGTGAACAGATGCTTGTTCCCTCATCCTTGGCCTGACTGCAGTCAGAGAGCCCAGGAGTTAGCCCATTTTCTCCCTCCATTTTTGGTATGAAAACAGCCACTGGCACAGCAGCCACGGATTTAGGATGGTAGAGTGCATGGTCTGGATGCAAAACCTTTGCCCTGAAATGTGGCATCAACACAAATACAGACTGCAGATTTTTCATCTTCCTCTGGTGATGACTCACCATTAGTGTCCACATATATAGGCTTTGATGAAATACTACCTGTTATGAAATAGCCCTCAGCTAGGACAGCTCACTCTTCTGGAACTGTAGGAAGTGTTTCTAGATCTTTTTTTTCTGATTAAACTGATTAATATCTTACAATGTTCAAATATTTGGCTAATCTCAGGGTTTTTCTAAAATTGAGACTGAATAAAACTAAAATTGAGCTACTATTTAAAAAAATCTAGAAGAAGAAAAGACATTTAATAAGATATGGGTTTTACAGGAGGAAAAAACTGTAAATAGAATAGGCTCAGGAATTAGCAACATATGAGGGTAAAAATTTTTGCATTGGTTTAATTTCAACATAAACACATGTGAAAATCCTGCTGGGTATCAGAACTTAAAAGACAGAATGAGAACAAAAACTGAGCACATTTGTCTCAAAATAAAAAAGTGCCAGGAGAACATTCTGAAGATGTGGACCATTTCTGTGGAATCACATTCTACCACCACCCACCCTCCACCTTCAATAAAGGAAAGCATGCTACAATAATATGAGTCATCTCCCAATGCTTTGAGTTAATCCATCATAAAGTATTAGCACCGAGACATTGTATATGTGCCTGGCATCCTTTCCCCCAAAGTAAACAAGAGAAAGTCACACAGGCCTTAACACATTATACATTAATTCCATCGACAGTGTCCTGAGACTCAGGATAGATAAAATACTGCAGGTCAAAGCAGAGCTTGTGGAATTTTATTTTAAACAATAGATGAGAAAATGTCTTTTGTTGGAAAAAAGACAGTCAAAAAGGATGTTAAAATATATGCTGTTTATTATGAATTATTTGGGAACTCAAACTTTGCCTTTTATCTTATGAACTTCTGAAGCTAGACTGACAAGGCCACTGAATGTGTGCCCCACCTGCTGTGAGCCATCAGCTTGCGCAGGTACCAGGAGAAATAGGAAGCCTGGGCACTTATAATCTACATCTTAGGCCAAGAACAAAGAGAATCTGATCCACTGTGGAAGCTGCTTGTTTCCTCTCATTCAAAACAAGTCCTCAGAGGGCAATGGTCTGAGCATCTCTATGCTCCCAGGCATTGTACATGGTCTCAGCGGATGAAATTGCATCCATATAAGAGAGTTATTCAGCAATTTGTTAATATTTCCACTAGGCTAGCCCCTGTGAGCTAGCCTGGAAACTTTGCTGCTATTGGAGAATACTGTATTGCAATGCTGGGAATGACTTGACTTCTCTTTCTGCATGTAGCACTTGAGTAGAAGGGGTGCTGGTAATTTAAAACAGTGTTCTCAAGCACATTTTATCTCATAAGGCATGAATTAGGGAAAAAAAGGTTCTAAAATATTCCCTGTCTGAAATCTACAAGTGAGTGGCCTAAAATTAATATTCATAGATCATCGAGTGAGTTGTTAAGCATTAGCCACTGGCACATCACTTAAGTCTCACCAGGAGCCAGGATTTTGTGTGTTCTGCATCACAACTTTGACAAAGTAAGCCCCATTATCTGAAAATGGCTTACCCCCGAGTGGTCCAGGCTTCATCTAATCCAACATCAAGGGGACAGATGACCACAGAAGGGACAAAGTGGGGTTGTGGCTACTGACACATGAGTATGAGACTTGTGACTCTTCAGTCTGGCTAAGAGCATTTGCAGGTTCTTAGACACTTTTCAAATAAATTGATTGATTTAGGATCTTACTTTCCATCTTTTTGTTTTGGAAATTTCTTTCCTGGACTCTTTTTGTATGCAAGGATAGCCAGTCAAAGTGTTTAATTCTAAACATGGATGAAAATGTAAATATAATGTACTTCAAAATAAATTAGTTTAGTTAGAAAGTTTAAAAAATCAAGGCCTATTTGTATATAGAAATAGCTCATTTTCTCT
>NW_026089103.1:0-13711 GCF_024542745.1 Macaca thibetana thibetana | reverse complement strand
TTCGGAGCACATTGAAGACTATGGCAAAAAGTGAAATATTCTCAAATAAAACCCAGAAAGAAGCATTCCAAGAAACTGCTCTCTGATATGTGCATATATGCATTCATTTCACAGAGTTAAAACATACTTTATGTTGCCCAGTTTGGAAACTCTGTCCCTGAGGAATCTGCGAATGGTTATTAAGTGGCACCCAGATACATGAGGTGAGCAAGGAAATGTCTTCCGATGAAAACTGGAGAGAAGCTTTCTATGCAACTGCTTTGTGATGTGTGTATTTATCTCATAGAGTTAAATCATTCCTTAGACTGAGCAGCTTGAAATCAGTGTTTCTGTGGAACCTGAGAAAGGACATTTGGGAACATTCTTGAGTATATACTGATAAAGGAATACCCTCAGATAAAAACCAGAAGGAAGCATTCTGTGAAACTGCTCTGTGTCATGTGAATTTCTCTCACTCAGTTAAGCTTCTCTTTTCATTGAGCAGTATTTTAACACTGTTTTTGTTTTGTCTGCCAAGGGATATTCGGGAGCACTTTGAGGCTTATGGTGAAAACGGAAATATCTTTAGATAGAAATGGTGGAGAAGCTTTCTGAGGAGCTGCTTTGTGATGTGTGCATTCCACTCACCGAGTTATACCTTTCTTCTCATAGAGAATCGGGGTAACCCATTTGGAGAAAAATCTAACAAGGGACATTCGGGAGCATATGGACGATTATGTTGAGAAAGGAAATATCCTCAGACAAAAACTGGAAAGAAGATTTCTGTGAAACTGCTCCGTGATATGTGTATTCATCTCACAGAGATAAACCATTCTGTACATTACGCAGCTTGGAAAATCTGTCATGGACGGATCCGCAAAGGGACATTCAGGAGCATTTTCAGAACTATGGTGATTAAGGAAATATCTCAGATAAATCTGGAAAGAAACTTTCGGTGAATCTTTTTGCTATGTTTTTTCATCTCACATAGATAAGGCTTTCTTTACGTTACGTAGATTCAAAACTTCGTCATTGATGGATACACGGAAGGACTTTCAGGGGCACATTCAGGCCTATGGTGAAAAAGGAAATATCTTCAGATAAAAACTGGGGAGAAGCTTTTTGAGAAACTGCTTTGTGATGTGAACCTCCAACCAGTGAGTTATACCTCTTTCCTCATAAGGCAGTGTTTGAACACTGTTCCTGTAAAACCGAAGAAGTGATATTACAGAGCGCATTGAAGAATATGGCAAAAAGGGAAATATCCTCGAATAAAACCCAGAAAGAAGCGTTCCAAGAAACTGCTCTCTGATATATGCATTCATTTCACAGAGTTAAAGCTGATTCTACGTTGCCCAGTTTAGAAACTCTGTCTTTGAGGAATCTGCGAAGGGATATTAAGTGGCGCCCAGAGGCCTGTGGTGAGCAAGGAAATGTCTTCTGATGAAAATGGGAGAGAAGGTTTCTGAGCAACTGCTTTGTGATGTGTGTATTCACCCCATAGAGTTAAACCATTCTTTGGATTGAGCAATTTGAAATCACTGTTTCTGTGGAACCTAGGAAAGGACATTTGGGAATGCTCTTTAGAATATGCTGAAAAAGATATACACTCAGATAAAAACCAGAGGGAAGCTTTCTGTGAAACTGTTGTGTGTCATGTGAATTAAAATCGCACTGTTAAGCTTCCCTTTTCATTGAGCGTTTTCTAACACTGTTTATGTTTAACGTGCGAAGGGATACTCTGGAGCGCTTTGAAGCTTACGGTGAAAAAGGAAATAAGTTCAGATAGAAACTGGAAATGAAGCTTTCTGAGGAACTGCTTTGTTATGTGTGCATTTCACTCACAGAGTTATACCTTTCTTCTCACAGAGGATTGGGGAATCACTTTTGGAGAAAAAGCTACCAAGGGACATGCGGGAGTATATGGACATCTATGGTGAAAAAGGAAATATCCTCAGACAAAAACTGGAAAGAAGCTTTCTCTGAAACTGCTTTGTGATAGATATGTTTATTCATCTCACATAGATACTATGTAGTTTGGAAACTCTACCATGGACGGATCTGCGAATGGACATTCGGCAGCACATTCCGGACTATGGTGAAAAAGGAAATATCTTCAGATACAAATTGGAAAGAAGCTTTCTGTGAGTCTGCTTTTTTCTATGTTTATTCATCTCACAAGGATAAAGCTTTCTTTACATTTCAGGTTGGAAATTCTGTCATAGATGGATCTGGGAAGGAATATTCGGGAGCAAATTCAGGACTATGGTGAAAAAAGAAATATCTTGAGATAAAAACTGGAGAGAAGCTTTCTGAGAAACTACTTTGTGATGTGTGCATTCCACTCAGGGAGCTATACCTCTTTTCTCATAAGGCAGTGTTGAACAATGTTCCTGTAAAATGAAAAAGTGATTTCGGAGTGCTTTGAAGACTATGGCGAAAAGTGAACTATTCTCAAATAAAACCAAGAAAGAAGCATTCCAACAAACTGCTCTCTGATATGTCCATTCATTCAAATAGTAAAAGCTTACTCTACATTGCGCAGTTTGGAAGCTCTGTCTTTGAGAAATCTGTGAAGGGATATTAAGTTGCGCCCAAAGGCCTATGGTGAGCAAGGAAATGTCTTCCGGTGGAAACTGGAGAGAAGATTTCTGAGCAACTGATTTGTGAAGTGTGTTTTCAACTCAGAGGTAAATCATTATTTGGATTGAGCAGTTTGATATCTCTGTTTCTGTGGAATCTGAGGAAGGATATTTGAGAACACTCTTTAGAATATGGAAAAAGAAATATCCTCAGATAAAAACCAGAAGGAAGTTTTCTGTGAAACAGTTATGTGTCGCGTGAATTCCTATTGCTCAGTTAAGCTTCTCTTTTCATTGAGCAGTTTTCTAACACTGTTTATGTTTAGTGTGCAAAGGAATATTGGGGAGTGCTTTGAGGCTTACATGAAAAAGGAAATATGTTCAGATAGAAACTGGACAGAACCTTTCTGAGGAACTGCCTTGTGATGTGTGCATTCCACTCAGTGTTATACCTCACTTCTCATACAGGAATGGGGAAACCCTTTTGGAGAAAAAGGTACCAAGGGATATCCAGTAGCATTTTGATGCCTATGGTGAAAAGTGAAATAGCCTCAGACAAACTTTGGAAAGAAGCTTTCTGTGAAACTGTTCTGTTCTATGTGTATTCATCTCACATTGATAAAGCTTTCTGTACATTATGCAGCTTGGAAACTCTGTCATGGATGGATCTGTGAAGGGACATTCAGGAGCACATTCTGGACTATGGTGAAAAAGGAAATATCTTCAGAAAAAAACTGGAAAAAAGCTTTCTGTGAAACTGCTCAGTGATGTGTATTCATTTCACATAGATAAAGCTTCCTTTACATTACTCAGCTTGGAAATTCTGTGATGGTTGGATTCGTGAAGGGACATTCGGGAGCACATTCAGTACTATGGTGAAAAAGGAAATATCTTCACATGAAAAGTGGAGAGAAGCTTTCCGAGAAACTGCTTTGGTATGTGTGCATTCCACTCAGAGAGTTATACCTCTTTTCTCATAAGGCAGTGTTTGAACAGTGTTCCTGTAAAATCGAAAAAGTGATAGTTGGGAGCGCTTTGAAGACTATGGCGAAAAGTGAACTATCCTCAAATAAAACCCAGAAAGAAGCATTGCAAAATACTTCTGTATGATATGTGCATTCACTTCACAGAGTTAAAGTTTATTCTACTTTGCCCAGTTTGGAAATTCTGTCTCAGAGGAATCTGTAAAGGGATATTAAGTGGAGCCCGGAGGCCAGGGGTGAGCAAGGAAATGTCTTCCAATGAAAACTGGAGAAATCTTTATGAGCAACTGCATTGTGATGTGTGCATTCATCTCATAGAGTTCATTCATTTTTTGGATTGAGCAGTTTGAAATCACTGTTTCTGTGGAACCTGAAGAAGGACATTTGGGAACGCTTTTTAGAATATGGAGAATGAAATATCCTCAGATAAAAATCAGAAGGAAGCTTTCTGTGAAACTGCTGTGTGTCCTGTGAATTTCTCTTGCTCAGTTAAGCTTCTCTTTTCATTGAGCAGTTTTCTAACACTGTTTATGTTTAGTATGCCAAGGGATATTCGGGAGCGCTTTGAGACTTACAGTGAAAAAGGTAATATGTTCAGATAGAACCTGGAGAGAAACTTTCCAAGGAACTGCTTTGTGATGTGTGCATTCCACTCACAGTGTTATACCTCACTTCTCATACAGCATCAGGGAAACCCCTTTGGAGAAAAAGATACCAAGGGATATTCGGGAGCACATTCAGTACTATGATGAAAAGGGAAATAGCCTCAGACAAAAACTGGAAAGAACCTTTCTGTGAACCTGTTCTGTGATATGTGTTTTCATCTCATATAGGTAGAGCTTCCTTTGTATTACGCAGCTAGCAAACTCTGTCATGGATGGATTTGCGAAGGGACATTCGGGAGCACATTCAGAACTATGGTGAAAAAGGAAATATCTTCAGATAAAAAGTGGAAAGAAACTTTCTATGAATCTGCTTTTTGCTATGTTTATTCATTTCACATAGATAAAGTTTCTTTACATTACGCAGTTTGGAAACTCCATCATGGATAGATCCGCGATGCGATATTCGGGATGACATTCAGGCCTATGATGAAAAAGGAAATATCTTCAGATAAAAACTGTAGAGAAGCTTTCTGAGAAACTGCTTTGCGATGTGTGTATTACACTCAGGGAGTTATACCTCTTTTCTCCTAAGGCAGTGTTTGAACGCTGTTCCTGTAAAACCGACAAAGTGATATTTTGGAGCGCATTGATGACTATGGCGAAAAGTGAAATATCTTCAAATAAAACCTAGAAAAAACCATTCCAAGAAACTACTCTCTGTTATGTGCATTCATTTCACAGAGCTAAAGCTTACTCTACATTTCCCGTTTTGGAAACTCTGTCTTTAAGGAATCTGCAAAGGGATATTAAGTGGCGCCCGCAGGCCTGTGGTGAGCAAGGAAATGTCTTCCATTGAAAACTGGAGAGAAGCTTTCTGAGCAACTGTTTTCTGATGTCTGTATTCATCTCATAGAGTTAAATCATTCTTTGGATTGAGCAGTTTGAAATCACTGTTTCTGTGGAATCTGAGAAAGGACATTTGGGAACGCTCTTTAGAGTATGCTAAAAAAGAAATACCTTCAAATAAAAACCAGTAGGAAGCTTTCTGTGAAACTGCTCTGTAGCGTGCTCCACTTACATAGTTCAGCTTCTCTTTTCATTGATCAGTATTCTAACACTGTTTGTATTTAGCGTGCGAAGGGATATTCTGGAGTGCTTTGAGGCTTACGGTGAAAATAGAAATATCCTCAGATAAATGCTGGAGATATGCTGTCCAAGGAACGGCTTTGTGACGCGTGAATTCCACTCAAAGAGTTATACTTTTCTACTCATAGAGTACTGAGGAATCCCTTTTGGAGAAAAAGGTACCAAGGGACATTCGGGAGTATATGGACAGCTAAGGTGAAAAAGGAAATATCCTCAGAGAAAAATTGGAAAGAAGGTTTCTGTGAAACTGCTTTATGATGCATATATTTATTCATCTCACGTATATAAAGCTTTCTTTATATGACGCAGTTTGGAAACTGCATCATGGACGGATCCATGAAGGGACATTCGGGAGCACATTCAGGCCTATGGTGAAAAAGGAAATATCTTGAGGTAAAAACTGGAGATAAACTTTCTGAAAAACTGCTTTGTGATGTGTGCATTCCACTCAGGGAGTTGTACCTCTTTTCTCATAAGGCAGTGTTTGAACACTGTTCCTGTAAAACCCAAAAGGTGATATTTCAGAGCGCATTGGAGACTATGGTGAAAAGTGAAATATCCTCAAATATACCCCAGAAAGAAAGGCTCCAAGAAACTGCTCTACATATGTGCATTCATTTCACAGAGTTAAAGTTTTCTCTATGTTTTCTAGTGTTGAAACTTTGTCTTTGAGGAATCTGTGAAGGGATATTAAGTGGCGCCCGGAGGCCTGTGGTGAGCAAGGAAATGTCTTCCGATGAATAATGGAGAGAAACTTTCTGAGCAACTACTTTGTGATGTGTGTATTCACTTCAAAGAGTCAAACCACTTTTTGGATTGAGCAGTTTGAAATCACTGTTTCTGTGGAATCTGAGGGGGGACAATTGGGAATGCTCTTTGGAATATGGAGAAAGAAATATCCTCAGAGAAAAACCAGAAGGAAGCTTTCTGTGAAACTGCTATGTTTCGTATGAATTCCTCTCGCTCACTTAAGCTTCTCTTTTCACTGAGTAGTTCTCTAACACTGTTTATGTTTAGCGTGAGAACACATATTCAAGAGTGCTTTGAGGCTTAGGGAGAAAAAGGAAATATGTTCAGATAGAAAGTGGAGAGGAGCCCCCCGAGGAACTGCTTTGTGACGTGTGCATTCCACTCACAGTGTTATACCTCTCTTCTCATACACCATCTGGGAAACCCTTTTGCAGAAAAAGGGACCAAGGCATATCCAGGAGCATATTGACGCCTATGATGAAAAGACAAATAAACTCAGAGAAAAACTGGAAAGAAGCATTCTATGAAACTATTCTGTGATATGTGTTTTCATCTCACATAGATAAAGCTTTCTTTACATTGCACAGCTTGGAAACTTTGTCATGGACGGATCCACGAAGGAAAATTCGGGAACACATTCAGGACTATGGTGAAAAAGGAAATATCTTCTGATAAAAATTGAAAAGAAGCCTTCAATGAGTCTGCTTTTTGCTATGTGTATTATTCTCACATAGGTAAAGCTTTCTTTACATTATACAGCCTGGGAACTCCGTCATGGACGGATTCACAAAGGAACATTCGGGAGCACATTCAGGACTATGGTGAAAAGGGACATCTCCAGATAAAAACTGAAGAGAAGCTTTCTGAGAAACTGCTTTGTGATGTCTGCATTCCACTCAGAGAGTTTTACCTCTTTCCTTATAAGGCAGTGTTTGAACACTGTTCCTGTAAAACCAAAAAAGTGATATTTCATACCGCACTGAAGACTATGGAGAAAAGTGAAATATCCTCAAATAACACCCAGAAAGATGCGTTCCAAGAAACTGCTCTCTGATATGTGCATTCTTTTCACAGAGTAAAAGCTTACTCTACATTGCCCAGTGTGAAAACTTTGTCTTTGAGGAATCTGCATACAGATATTAAGTGGCACCTGGAGGCCTGTGGTGAGCAAGAAAATGTCTTCCGTTGAAAATCTGAGAGAAGATTTCTGAGCAACTGCTTTGTGATGTGTATATTCATCTCTTAGAGTTACATCATTCTTTGTATTGAGAAGTTTGAAAACACTGTTTCTTTGGAACCTGAGAAAGAATATTTGAGAATGCCCTTTAGAATATGCTGAAAGGAAATACCCTTAGATGAAAACCAGAAGAAAACATTCTGTAAAACTGCTCTGTGTCATGTGAATTCCGCTCACACAGCTCAGCTTCTCCTTTCTTTGAGCAGTATTCTAACACAATTTTTGTTTAGTCTGTGAAGGGATATTCGAGAGTGCTTTGAGGCTTATGGTGAAAATATCTTCAGATAGAAAATGGAGAGAAGCTTTCCGAGGAGCTGATTTGTAACACGTGCTTTCCTCTCCCAGTGTTATACCTTTCTTCTCATGGAGGATTGTGGAATCACTTTTAGAGAAAAAGCTACCAAAGGACATTCATCATATGGAAGGATATGTTGAAAAAGGAAATATCCTCAGAAAAAATCTAGAAAGAAGCTTTCTGTGAAACTGTTCTGTGATAGATATGCTCATTCATCTCACATAGATAAAGCTTTCTTTATATTACGAAGCTTGGAAACTCTGTCATGGAAAGATCCGCGAAGGGACATTCGGGAGCACATTCAGGTCTATGGTGAAAAAGGAAACATCTTCAGATGTAAACTGGAAAGAAGTTTTCTATGATTCTGCTTTTTGCTATGTTTATTCATCTCACGTAGATAAAGCTTTCTTTACATTACACAGGGTGGAAACTCCGTCATGGACCGATCCGTGAAGGGACATTCGGGAGCAAATTCAGGACTATGGGGAAAAAGGAAATATCTTCAGGTAAAAACCAGAGAGAAGCTTTCTGAGAAACTGCTTTGTGATACGTGCATCCCACTCAGGGAGTTATAACTCTTTTCTCATAAGACAGTGTTTGAACACTGTTCCTGTAAAACCAAAAAAGTGATACTTCCTAGCGCATTGAAGACTACGATGAAAAGCGAAATATCCTGAAATAAAACCCATAAAGAAGCGTTCCAAGAAACTGCTCTCTGATATGTACATTCATTTCACAGAGTTAAAGCTTACTCTGCATTGCCCAGTTTGGAAACTCTGGCTTTGAGGAACCTGTGAGGGGACATTAAGTAGCACCTGGTGGCCTGTGGTGAGCAAGGAAATAACACATTGAAAACTGGAGAGAAGCTTTCTGAGCAACTGCTTTGTGATGTGTACAATCCACTCAGGGGTTATACCTCTTTTCTCACAAGGCAGTGTTTGAACAGTGTTTGTGTAAAACTGAAAAAGCGATATTTCTGAGAGTGTTGAAGACTATGGCGAAAAGTGAAATATCCTCAAATAAAACACAGAAAGAAGAGTTCCAAGAAACTGCTTTCTGATATGTGCATTCAGTTCACAGAGGTAAAGTTAACTCTACATTGCGCTGTTTGGAAATCTGCAAAAGGGTATTAAGTGGCGCCCAGAGGCCTGTGGTGGGCGAGGAAACATCTTCCGATGAAAACTGGAGAGAAGATTTATGAGCAACTGCTTTGTGACGTGTGTATTCATCTCATAGAGTTAAACAATCCTTTAGATTGAGCAGATTGAAATCACTGTCTGTGGAATCTGAGGAAGGACCTTTGGGAACGCTCTTTAGAATATTGAGAAAGAAATAACATCAGATAAAAACCAGAAGGAAGCTTTCTGTGAAACTGCTGAGTGTGAATTCCTCTCACTCAGTTAAGCTTCTCTTTTCATTGAGCAGTTTTCCAACACTGTTTATGCTTAACGTGCAAAGGGATGTTCAGGAGCACTTTGAGGTTTACAGTGAAAAAGGAAATATGTTCAGATAGAAACTGGAAGTGAAGCTTTCCTAGGAAATGCTTTGTGGCATGTGCATTCAATTGACATTGTTATACCTCTCTTCTCATACAGCATGGGTGAAGCCCTTTTGGAGAAAATGCTACCAAGGGATATTTTGGAGAATATTGACGCCAAAGGAGAAAATGAAATAGCCTCATACAAAAACTGGAAAAAAGCTTTGTGTGAAACTGTTTCGTGCTATATGTATTCATCTCACATATATAAAGCTTTCTTTTAATTACACAGCTTGGAAACTCCATCAAGGACAGATCCGTGAAAAGATATTCGGGATCACATTCAGTCATATGGTTAAAAAGGAAGTATTGTCAGATAAAAACTGGAAAGAAGCTTTCTGAGAAACTGCTTGATGATGTGTGCATTCCACTCAGGGAGTTATACCTCTTTTCTCATAAAGCAGTGTTTGAACACTGTTCCTGTAAAACCGAAAAAGTGATATTTAGGATCACATTGAAGACTATGGTGAAAGGGAAATATTCTCAAATAAAACTCATAAAGAAGCGTTCCAAGAAACTGCTTTCTGTTTTCTGCATTCGTTTCACAGAGTTAAAGCTTACTCCGCATGGCCCAGTTTGGAAACTCTGTCTTTAAGGAATCTGCATAGGGATATTAAGTGGCGCCCAGAGGCCTGTGGTGAGCCAGGAAATGTCTTATGACGAAAACTGGAGAGAAGTTTTCTGAGCAAGTGCTTTGTGATGTATGTATTCATCTCTTAGAGTTAAATCATTCTTTTGATTGGGCAGTTTGAAATCAATGTTTCTGTGGAACCTGAGAAAGGACATTTGGGAACGCTCTTTAGAATATGCTGAAAAAGAAATAGCCTCAGATAAAAACCAGAAGGAAGCTTTCTGTGAAACTGCTCTGTGTCGTGTGAATTCAACTTGAACAGTTAAGCTTCTCTTTTCTTTGAGCAGTATTCTAACACTGTTTTTGTTTAGTCTGCAAAGGAATATTCGGGAGCGCATTGAGGCTTATGGTGAAATCGAAAACACCTTCAGATAGAAACTGGAGAGAAGCTTTCTGAGGAGTTGCTTTGTGACGTGTGCATTCCACTCACAGAGTTATACCTTTTTTTCATAGAGGATTGGGGAATCCCTTTTGGAAGAAAAGCTACCAGGGGACATTCGGGAGTATATGGACAGCTATGGTGAAAAGGAAATATCCTCAGAAAAAAATTGGAAAGTTCTCTGTGAAACTGCTCTGTGATATGTGTATTCAATCCGCATAGATAAAGCTTTCTTTACATTACACCACTTGCAAACTATCATGAAGGGATATAAGTGCGCCTGGAAGCCTGTGGTGAGCAAGTAAATGTCTTCTGATGAAAACTGGAGAAATGCTTTCTGAGCAACTGCTTTGCGATGTGTGTATTCATCTCATAGAGTTGAATCATTCTTTGGATTGAGCAGCTTGAAATCACTCTTTCTGTGAGTTCTGAGGAAGGACATTTGGGAACGATCTTTAGAATATGTAGAAAGAAATATCCTCAGATAAAAACCAGAAGGAACACTTTCTGTGAAACTGCTATGTGTCATGTCAATTCCTCTCACTCAGTTGAGCTTCTCTTTTCATTGAGAAATTCTCTAACACTGTTTATGTTTAGCGTGAGAAGGGATATTCAAGAGTGCTTTGAGGCTTATGGTGAAAAAGGAAATATGTTTAGATAGAAACTGGAGAGAAGGTTTCCAAGGAACTGCTTTGTGACGTGTGCATTCCACTCACAGTGTTATACTTCTCCTCTCATACTGCATTGGGGAAACCCTTTAGGATTAAAAGGTACCAAGGGATATTCGGGGGCATATTGATGCCTATGGTGAAAAGGGAAATAGCCTCAAACAAAAACTGGAAAGGAGCTTTCTGTGAAACTGCTCTGTGATATGTTTATTCATCTCACATAGAAAAGGCTTTCTTTACATTACACAGCTTGGAAACTCTGTCATGGACGGATCCGTGAAGGGACATTTGGGAGCACATTCAGTACTATGGTGAAAAAAGAAATATCTTCAGATAAAAACTAGAAAGAAGAATCTGCTTTTTGCTGTTTATTCATCTCACAAGGATATAGCTTTCTTTACATTTCAGGTTGGAAACTCTGTCATAGATGGATCCAGGAAGGGACTTTCGGGAGCAAATTCAGGACTATGGTGTGAAAGGAAATATCTTCAGATAAAAACTGGAGAGAAGGTTTCTGAGAAACTGCTTTATGATGTGTACATTCCACTCAGGGAGTTTTACCTCTTTCCTCAAAAGGCAGGGTTTGAACACAGTTCCTGTAAAACCGAAAAATTGATATTTCCGAGCGCTTTGAGGACTATGGTGAGAAGTGAACTATCCTCAAATAAAACCAAGAAAGAAGTGTTCCAGGAAACTGCTCTCTGATATGTGCATTCACTTCACAGAGTTAAAGCTTACTCTACATTGCCCAGTTTGGGAACTCTGTCTCTGAGGAATCTGCGAAGGGATATTATGTTGCACCTGAAGGCCTGTGGTGAGCAAGGAAATGTCTTCTGTTGAAAACCGGAGAGAAGGTTTCTGAGCAACTGCTTTGTGAAGTGTGTATTCATCTAATAGAGTTAAACCATTCTTTGGATTGAGCAGTTTGATATCACTGTTTCTGTGGAATCTGAGGAAGGATATTTGGGAATGCTCTTTAGAATATGGAGAAGAAATATCCTCAGATAAAAACCAGAAGGAAGCTTTCTGTGAAACAGCTATGTGTCGTGTGAATTCCTCTTGCTCAGTTATGCTTCTCTTTTCATTGAGCAGTTTTCTAACACTGTTTATGTTTAGTGTGTGAAGGAATATTTAGGAACGCTTTGAGGCTTACGGTGAAAAAGGAAATATGTTCAGATAGATACTGTAGAGAAGCTTTGCAAGGAACTGCTTTGTGACGTGTGCATTCCACTCACAGTGTTATACCTCTTTTCTCATACAGGATTGGGGAAACCCTTTTGGAGAAAAAGGTACAAAAGGATACTCGGGAGCATATTGACGCCTATGGTGAAAAGGGAAATAGCCTCAGACAAAACCTGGAAATAAGCTTTATGTGAAAGTGGTCTGTGCTATGTGTATTCATCTCACATAGATAAAGCTTTCTTTACATTACGCAGCTTTAAAACTCTGTCATGGAGGGATCCGTGAAGGGACATTCGGGAGCACACTCAGGACTATGGTGAAAAAGGAAATATCTTCAGACAAAAACTGCAAAGAAGCTTTCTGTGAAACTGCTCTGTGATATGTATATTCATATAACATAGATAAAGCTTACTTTACATTACACAGCCTGGAAACACTGTCATGTAGGGTTCCGCAAAGGGATATTAGGGATCACATTTAGGCCTATGATGAAAAAGTAAATATCTTCAGATAAAACTTGAGGGAAGCTTTCTGAGACAGTGCTTTGTAATGTGTGCCTTCCACTCAGGGAGTTATGCCTCTTTTTTCGTAAGGCAGTGTTTGAACACTCTTCCTGTAAAACTGAAAAAGCGATATTTCAGAGCGCATTGAAGAGTATGGCAAAAAGTGAGATATCCTCAAATAAATCCCAGAAAGAAGCATTCCAAGAAACTGCTCTCTGATATGTGCATTTATTTCATAGAGTGAACCTTACTCTACTTTGCCCAGTTTGGAATCTCTGTCTTTGAGGAATCTGTGAAGGAATATTTAGTGCCGCCCGGAGGCCTTTTGTGAGCAAGGAAATGACTTCCAATGAAAACTGGAGAGAAGCTTTCTAAGTAACTGCTTTGTGATGTGTGTATTCATCTCATAGAGTTAAACCATTCCTTGGATTGAGCAGTTTGAAATCACTGTTTCTGTGGAATCTGAGGAAGGACATTTGGGAACGATCTTTAGAATATGGAGAAAGAAATATCCTCAGATAAAAACCAGAAGGAAGCTTTAAATGAAACTGCTATGTGTCATGTGAATTCCTCTCACTCAGGTAAGCTTCTCTTTTCATTGAGCAGTTTTCTAACACTGTTTACGTTAATCTGCGAAGTGATATTCAGGAGCACTTTGAGGCTTACAGTGAAAAAGGAAATATGTTCAGATAGAAACTGGAGAGATGCCTTCCGAGGAACTGCTTTATGCTGTGTGCATTCCACTCACAGTATTATACCTCTCTTCTCACAGAGCATCAGGGAAACTCTTTTGGAGAAAAAGGTACCAAGGAATATTTGGGAGCACATTGGCGCCTATGATGAAAAGTGAAATAGTCTCAGACAACAACTGGAAAGAAGCTTTCTGTGAAACTGCTCTGTGATATGTGTATTCATCTCATATAGATAAAGCTTTCTTTACATTACACAGCTTGGAAACTATGTCAGGGACGGATCCATGATGGGACATTCAGGAGCACATTCAGGACTTTGGTGAAAAAGGAAATATCTTCAGATAAAAACTGGAAATTAGTTTGTGTGAATCTGTTTTTGTTATGTTTATTCTTCTCACTTAGATGAAGCTTTCTTTATATTACGCAGCTTGGAAACTCTGTCATGGACGGATCCACGAAGGGCATTCGGGAGCACAAGCAGGACTATGGTGTAAAGGGAAATATCTTCAGATAAAAACTGGAAAGAAGTTTCTGGGAATCGG
>NW_026089102.1:0-10000 GCF_024542745.1 Macaca thibetana thibetana | reverse complement strand
AAACAAATGGCTGAGAGGAATATAAAGCCACGTATTTCTGCATGGAATTCCCGTCTTTGTCTTGTCTTAAAACTATAAATGTTTACATTAAACCTAGGGAAAGTTTACAGCCTGGTCTTCCTAATCCTGCCCTTATCCCACAAAGTTAAAACCAGAGAAAAGCAGCAAGATGCTTTTGTATCATTACAAACTCAGCTTTCTTTCTACTCACTTAATATTGCCACAGAAAAAAATTTAACTGGATTTTCTTATTCAATATTTAGGTTATACCTTGGGGGCACAAAATATTCGACCCCAAAAAATTCAAATTCGATGTGATCATTTAAAAACATTAAATGATTTTCAAAAGCTTCTAGGAGACATTAATTGGATGCGTCCTGTTTTAGGAATACCAATATATCAGTTATAACATCTTTTTTCTATTCTAGAAGGAGACAGTCACTTGGACAACTGACGCCATTTAACTCCTTTGGCTTTACAGGAACTCCAGCTTGTTGAAGAGCAACTTCAAAAGGCCCTTCCTTTTGTTTATTTCATACTTTACCTTCTCCCACAGGAATGATTCATCAAACTAGTCGACCACTAAAATGGATCTTTTTGTCCAATAAAATATCTAAACGCTTGGCTACTATATCGATCGTTTAGCTGAACTGATCAACAAAGGACGGCATCACTGTCGACAACTTTGGGGAGGAGATCCTTCCTTAATTATCTCTCGATTCACTCATAGTCAGATCACTTATCTTCTTGCAACTTCTGATTCTTGGCAAGAAGCTTCATCAATCTTGAGTTACAGTTTATCCTTATCCCTCGGTGCAATAGGGAGAATTGTTTGCTATTCTCATGGTCTTACTTGATTTCCCTTCTACTGGTTGTAACATTGTTAGTGATTCTCAATACGCCGTTTATGTTACTTCTTATATTTCTCAGGCCACTTTACCTCTTTGTGCTACTTCTTCTCTTCAGAAATTCTTTTCTTTGTTATCCTTTACTTTGAGCCAACGTCGAGCTCCTTTATTCATCACTTATCTTCGTTCTCATTCTCAACTTTCTGGACCATTAGTTCATGGTAATACTCAGATTGATTTGCTTTTAATCGGCCACCTACATGCTGCAGAACAAAAATATACTCTACATCACACTAATAGTTCTGGCCTTCAACGATGGTTTCATTTAACTCATAAACAAGCTCGTTCTCTTATTCGAGCTTGTCCTTCCTGTGCTCCTTTGAGCATTCCATCCTTCCATCCTGGGGTTAATCCACGAGATGTCCCTTCTTTTGGATGATTAAAATGTTCATCATACCATTGATACCTTTTCTCATTTCTGTTAGTACTCATCTCTTAGTTTGTTTCGCCATCATGGGCATTCCTCTTATACTTAAAACTGATAATGCCCCTGCTTATGTCTCTCATAAATTACAAGTTTTCTTACAGCAATACAATATTCAACATATCACTGGTATCCCGGGCAACAGTCAAGGTCAAGCCATCATTGAGTGCGCAAATTTAACTTTAAAAACTTAACTATTGGGGCGGAGCAAGATGGCCGAATAGGAACAGCTCCAGTCTCCAACTCCCAGCGTGAGCGACACAGAAGACCGGTGATTTCTGCATTTTCAACTGAGGTACTGGGTTCATCTCACTGGGGAGTGCCGGACGATCGGTGCTGGTCAGCTGCTGCAGCCCGACCAGCGAGAGCTGAAGCAGGGCGAGGCATTGCCTCACCTGGGAAGCGCAAGGGGGAAGGGAATCCCTTTTCCTAGCCAGGGGAACTGAGACACACAACACCTGGAAAATTGGGTAACTCCCACCCCAATACTGTGCTTTAAGCAAACAGGCACACCAGGAGATCATATCCCACATCTGGCCGGGAGGGTCCCACACCCACGGAGCCTCCCTCATTGCTAGCACAGCAGTCTGTGATCTACCGGCAAGGCAGCAGCGAGGCTGGGGGAGGGGCGCCCGCCATTGCTGAGGCTTAAGTAGGTAAACAAAGCTGCTGGGAAGCTCGAACTGGGTGGAGCTCACAGCAGCTCAAGGAAACCTGCCTGTCTCTGTAGACTCCACCTCTGGGGACAGGGCAATAACAAACACAGCCGAAACCTCTGCAGACGCAAACGACTCTGTCTGACAGCTTTGAAGAGAGCAGTGGATCTCCCAACACGGAGGTTGAGATCTGAGAAGGGACAGACTCCCTGCTCAAGTGGGTCCCTGACCCCTGAGTAGCCTAACTGGGAGACATCCCCCACTAGGGGCAGTCTGACACCCCACACCTCACAGGGTGGAGTACACCCCTGAGAGGAAGCTTCCAAAGCAAGAATCAGACAGGTACACTCGCTGTTCAGAAAATATTCTATCTTCTGCAGCCTCTGCTGCTGATACCCAGGCAAACAGGGTCTGGAGTGGACCTCAAGCAATCTCCAACAGACCTACAGCTGAGGGTCCTGACTGTTAGAAGGAAAACTATCAAACAGGAAGGACACCTACACCAAAACCCCATCAGTACATCACCATCATCAAGACCAGAGGCAGATAAAACCACAAAGATGGGGAAAAAGCAGGGCAGAAAAGCTGGAAATTAAAAAAATAAGAGCACATCTCCCCCAGCAAAGGAGCGCAGCTCATCGCCAGCAACGGATCAAAGCTGGACAGAGAATGACTTTGACGAGATGAGAGAAGAAGGCTTCAGTCCATCAAATTTCTCAGAGCTAAAGGAGGAATTACGTACCCAGCGCAAAGAAACTAAAAATCTTGAAAAAAAAGTGGAAGAATTGATGGCTAGAGTAATTAATGCAGAGAAGGTCATAAACGAAATGAAAGAGATGAAAACCATGACACGAGAAATACGTGACAAATGCACAAGCTTCAGTAACCGACTCGATCAACTGGAAGAAAGAGTATCTGCGATTGAGGATCAAATGAATGAAATGAAGCGAGAAGAGAAACCAAAAGAAAAAAGAAGAAAAAGAAATGAACAAAGCCTGCAAGAAGTATGGGATTATGTAAAAAGACCAAATCTACGTCTGATTGGGGTGCCTGAAAGTGAGGGGAAAATGGAACCAAGTTGGAAAACACTCTTCAGGATATCATCCAGGAGAACTTCCCCAACCTAGTAGGGCAGGCCAACATTCAAATCCAGGAAATACAGAGAACGCCACAAAGATACTCCTTGAGAAGAGCAACTCCAAGACACATAATTGCCAGATTCACCAAAGTTGAAATGAAGGAAAAAATCTTAAGGGCAGCCAGAGAGAAAGGTCGGGTTACCCACAAAGGGAAGCCCATCAGACTAACAGCAGATCTCTCGGCAGAAACTCTACAAGCCAGAAGAGAGTGGGGGCCAATATTCAACATTCTTAAAGAAAAGAATTTTCAACCCAGAATTTCATATCCAGCCAAACTAAGTTTCATAAGTGAAGGAGAAATAAAATCCTTTACAGATAAGCAAATGCTTACAGATTTTATCACCACTAGGCCTGCCTTACAAGAGACCCTGAAGGAAGCACTAAACATGGAAAGGAACAACCGGTACCAGCCATTGCAAAAACATGCCAAAATGTAAAGACCATCGAGGCTAGGAAGAAACTGCATCAACTAACGAGCAAAATAACCAGTTAATATCATAATGGCAGGATCAAGTTCACACATAACAATCTTAACCTTAAATGTAAATGGACTAAATGCTCCAATTAAAAGACACAGACTGGCAAACTGGATAAAGAGTCAAGACCCATCGGTCTGCTGTATTCAGGAGACCCATCTCACACGCAGAGACACACATAGGCTCAAAATAAAGGGATGGAGGAAGATTTACCAAGCAAATGGAGAACAAAAAAAAGCAGGGGTTGCAATACTAGTCTCTGATAAAACAGACTTTAAACCATCAAAGATCAAAAGAGACAAAGAAGGCCATTACATAATGGTAAAGGGATCAATTCAACAGGAAGAGCTAACTATCCTAAATATATACACACCCAATACAGGAGCACCCAGATTCATAAAGCAAGTCCTTAGAGACTTACAAAGAGACTTAGACTCCCATACAATAATAATGGGAGACTTCAACACTCCACTGTCAACATTAGACAGATCAACGAGACAGAAAGTTAACAAGGATATCCAGGAATTGAACTCATCTCTGCAGCAAGCAGACCTAATAGACATCTATAGAACTCTCCACCCCAAATCAACAGAATATACATTCTTCTCAGCACCACATTGTACTTACTCCAAAATCGACCACGTAATTGGAAGTAAAGCACTCCTCAGCAAATGTACAAGAACAGAAATTATAACAAACTGTCTCTCAGACCACAGTGCAATCAAACTAGAACTCAGGACTAAGAAACTCAATCAAAACCGCTCAACTACATGGAAACTGAACAACCTGCTCCTGAATGACTACTGGGTACATAACAAAATGAAGGCAGAAATAAAGATGTTCTTTGAAACCAATGAGAACAAAGATACAACATACCAGAATCTCTGGGACACATTTAAAGCAGTGTGTAGAGGGAAATTTATAGCACTAAATGCCCACAAGAGAAAGCAGGAAAGATCTAAAATTGACACTCTAACATCGCAATTAAAAGAACTAGAGAAGCAAGAGCAAACACATTCGAAAGCTAGCAGAAGGCAAGAAATAACTAAGATCAGAGCAGAACTGAAGGAGATAGAGACACAAAAAACTCTCCAAAAAATCAATGAATCCAGGAGTTGGTTTTTTGAAAAGATCAACAAAATTGACAGACCACTAGCAAGACTAATAAAGAAGAAAAGAGAGAAGAATCAAATCGACGCAATTAAAAATGATAAAGGGGATATCACCACCGACCCCACAGAAATACAAACTACCATCAGAGAATACTATAAACACCTCTACGCAAATAAACTGGAAAATCTAGAAGAAATGGATAATTTCCTGGACACTTACACTCTTCCAAGACTAAACCAGGAAGAAGTTGAATCCCTGAATAGACCAATAGCAGGCTCTGAAATTGAGGCAATAATTAATAGCCTACCAACCAAAAAAAGTCCAGGACCAGATGGATTCACAGCTGAATTCTACCAGAGGTACAAGGAGGAGTTGGTACCATTCCTTCTGAAACTATTCCAATCAATAGAAAAAGAGGGAATCCTCCCTAACTCATTTTATGAGGCCAACATCATCCTGATACCAAAGACTGGCAGAGACACAACAAAAAAAGAGAATTTTAGACCAATATCCCTGATGAACATCGATGCAAAAATCCTCAATAAACTACTGGCAAACCGGATTCAGCAACACATCAAAAAGCTTATCCACCATGATCAAGTGGGCTTCATCCCTGGGATGCAAGGTTGGTTCAACATTCGCAAATCAATAAACATAATCCAGCATATAAACAGAACCAAAGACAAGAACCACATGATTATCTCAATAGATGCAGAAAAGGCTTTTGACAAAATTCAACAGCCCTTCATGCTAAAAACGCTCAATAAATTCGGTATTGATGGAACGTACCTCAAAATAATAAGAGCTATTTATGACAAACCCACAGCCAATATCATACTGAATGGGCAAAAACTGGAAAAATTCCCTTTGAAAACTGGCACAAGACAGGGATGCCCTCTCTCACCACTCCTATTCAACATAGTGCTGGAAGTTCTGGCTAGGGCAATTAGGCAAGAGAAAGAAATCAAGGGTATTCAGTTAGGAAAAGAAGAAGTCAAACTGTCCCTGTTTGCAGATGACATGATTGTATATTTAGAAAACCCCATTGTCTCAGCCCAGAATCTCCTTAAGCTGATAAGCAACTTCAGCAAAGTCTCAGGATACAAAATTAATGTGCAAAAATCACAAGCATTCTTATACACCAGTAACAGACAAACAGAGAGCCAAATCAGGAATGAACTTCCATTCACAATTGCTTCAAAGAGAATAAAATATCTAGGAATCCAACTTACAAGGGATGTAAAGGACCTCTTCAAGGACAACTACAAACCACTGCTCAGTGAAATAAAAGAGGACACAAACAAATGGAAGAACATACCATGCTCATGGATAGGAAGAATCAATATTGTGAAAATGGCCATACTGCCCAAGGTAATTTATAGATTCAATGCCATCCCCATCAAGCTACCAATGAGTTTCTTCACAGAATTGGAAAAAAAATGCTTTAAAGTTCATATGGAACCAAAAAAGAGCCCGCATCTCCAAGACAATCCTAAGTCAAAAGAACAAAGTTGGAGGCATCACGCTACCTGACTTCAAACTATACTACAAGGCTACAGTAACCAAAACAGCATGGTACTGGTACCAAAACAGAGATATAGACCAATGGAACAGAACAGAGTCCTCAGAAATAATACCACACATCTACAGCCATCTGATCTTTGACAAACCTGAGAGAAACAAGAAATGGGGAAAGGATTCCCTATTTAATAAATGGTGCTGGGAAAATTGGCTAGCCATAAGTAGAAAGCTGAAACTGGATCCTTTCCTTACTCCCCTATATGAAAATTAATTCAAGATGGATTAGAGACTTAAATGTTAGACCTAATACCATAAAAATCCTAGAGGAAAACCTAGGTAGTACCATTCAGGACATAGGCATGGGCAAAGACTTCATGTCTAAAACACCAAAAGCAACGGCAGCAAAAGCCAAAATTGACAAATGGGATCTCATTAAACTAAAGAGCTTCTGCACAGCAAAAGAAACTACCATCAGAGTGAACAGGCAACCTACAGAATGGGAGAAAATTTTTGCAATCTACTCATCTGACAAAGGGCTAATATCCAGAACCTACAAAGAACTCAAACAAATTTACAAGAAAAAAACAAACAACCCCATCAAAAAGTGGGCAAAGGATATGAACAGACATTTCTCAAAAGAAGACATTCATACAGCCAGCAGACACATGAAAAAAATGCTCATCATCACTGGCCATCAGAGAAATGCAAATCAAAACCACAATGAGATACCATCTCACACCAGTTAGAATGGCGATCATTAAAAAGTCAGGAAACAACAGGTGCTGGAGAGGATGTGGAGAAATAGGAACACTTTTACACTGTTGGTGGGATTGTAAACTAGTTCAACCATTATGGAAAACAGTATGGCGATTCCTCAAGGATCTAGAACTAGATGTACCATATGACCCAGCCATCCCATTACTGGGTATATACCCAAAGGATTATAAATTATGCTGCTATAAAGACACATGCACACGTATGTTTATTGCAGCACTATTCACAATAGCAAAGACTTAGAATCAACCCAAATGTCCATCAGTGACAGATTGGATTAAGAAAATGTGGCACATATACACCATGGAATACTATGCAGCCATCAAAAAGGATGAGTTTGTGTCCTTTGTAGGGACATGGATGCAGCTGGAAACCATCATTCTTAGCAAACTATCACAAGAACAGAAAACCAAACACCGCATGTTCTCACTCATAGGTGGGAACTGAACAATGAGATCACTCGGACTCAGGAAGGGGAACATCACAACAAAAGAACATCACACACCGGGGGCCTATCATGGGGAGGGGGGAGGGGGGAGGGATTGCAATGGGAGTTATACCTGATGTAAATGACGAGTTGATGGGTTGCAGCACACCAACATGGCACAAGTATACATATATAACAAACCTGCACGTTATGCACATGTACCCTACAACTTAAAGTATAATAATAATAAATAAATTAAAAAAAAAAACAAAAAAAACCTTAACTATTAAAACAAAACAAAAAGGGGGAAATGAGCCCCCCAGAAACCAGATTTTGAAACCAGATTTTGAAGGTTCTTTTTACCTTAATTTTTTTGAATCAATGGAGACAATTGCAAGATTCCGCTGCCGTAACCCATCTTTCCTCACCTCCCTCGGTGATAGTCCCCGCTGACAGTTTAAAGGTTTGGTATCCTAAAGAAGAAGGTAAGTATGTTCAAGGGCAAGTTCTAAAACAGGGACGGGGCTATGCTCTTGTCCTTACAGGGAGCGGACCTGAGTGGTTTCCTACAAGATGATTGAAACCCTGTTGAAAAGAAAACTGGATTCAGCATGCATTTCTTCCTTTGTTGGATGTGCCTCGGCAGGGGACTTATTTCTCTTAGTGAGGCTTTGTATGAATATTGGACTTATATTCCCTTTCCGCCCTTGTATCAGGGAGTCGCCTGGGGGGAGGCGGAAATTAAGGTTTTCACCAATGACAATACTTGGATGCCATCCCCCTATATAGACAAGGACAATATAGAACGGGAAACGGGAATTATAAACAACACATACCAATTTGGAGTGGAAGGAGTTCCAATATGTATGGGAAATAGTTCTCATTGTCTCCGAAGATCGCATGAAGCCTGGGCTGTTCGTTATAATCATAGTTATGTGGCTGCTAATACTGTTATTATTGTAACTAGAAGTTTTTAATATAATCATACTGTATATAGTAATGAAACTATTCCTAGTTCTTTACTTTTTTGTCCTATTCTAGAGGTTTCTCCTAATATTGAGGTGCTGGAGTGACAACAATGTCGGGGAACTAAACCCCGGATTTTATTAGAATACAATGGGATGCAAATAACTGATTGAAGTGTGCACGGTGATTTTCAAACAAAATTTAGTCACATACCTTTGAAATGACACTGGGTAAATAAAAGTATTGCTGCTAACAGTAATGAAACCTTGGTATGGCGTGAAGGAGGCCTGAAGTACAGAGTTATTTTTGGAAGTTGTTAGCTTCAGGCAATGCCATTAGCACTTTTGTGGGGAATATGCCCCTTAATCTTTCTAACCCGAATGACTCCTTTCATATTCAGTTATATCGAAATACCTCCTGATATATTATTGCTTGTGTCCGTAAGCCCTACCTATTATTAGCAGGGAATTTGACATGGGATAATGATACGGGGATTGTTAATTGTACAGATACGTGTACATTTTTGTCTTGCCTCAATCATTCCTGGTGGCACAAGTTTACTGAGGATATTTATATCCTCAGGGCTTGTAAGGAAATTTGGCTACCTGTTAACCTTACGCGACCGTGGGGGGCATCACCTCTTGAGACTTAGATTTGGACTTCTCTCCAGCGAACCCTCCGTGCCCTTGGACTTATAATTGCCTCGGTGATGAGCCTTGTCGCCATCATCTCCACTGCGGCCATAGCAGGGCTCGCTCTTCATCAAAGCATACAAAATGCTGAATTTGTGCAGCAATGGCACGAACAATCTCACCGGTTATGGCTTCAACAACGAAACATTGATTCTCAACTTGCTGAAAGATTGGACAACATGGAACAAGCCTTGACATGGCTTGGAGATCAGCTCACTGTCCTCAGTACTCGGATAACATTACAATGTGATTGGAACTCCACTCAATTTTGTGTAACGCCTGTGCTTTTTAACATCTCTCAAAATTGGACTGTAATCCAAAAATTATTAATAGGCCACAAAAATATTAGTTTGGACATCCAAGAGCTCACTCAGAACATTTCCGAAGCATTTCGACAACAATTACATGTGTTGTCCGGAGCTGTAACCCTTCAGGAGCTGGGTCAGCGCCTTGCTGCCTTTAACCCATGGACCCAGATGAAGACATGGATTTCTACAATCTCTGGAAGTATATTGCTTTGGGCACTTGGATTAGGTCTACTTCTTTTGGTGATTCGATGCTCCCTCCGTCGCCTCCAAAAACAAAAGAAAACACAAGAACAAATATGGGCTACCTTTTTAGGATTGAGGCAAAACAAAAAAAAAAGGGGGGGAAATGCAGGGGCCTTTGAAAACAGTATGCTGAGAATAGATAGGGCTCAAGGACAGTATCTCCAATTGAACTTTTAATGAACTCCCGTAGGCGCCAAGAAGGCGGGCAGATAAGGAAGAGCATAGAAACAAAGAACTGAGTAGAAGGTTACATCTGGGAAAAGAAAGTTTGTTTTGCATTGCATTCTTTCTGCTGACGTGGGGTTTATGGAGTATAAATAAAGTGAGGCGGAGGCTCTGAGCGCGGCCGCCAT
>NW_026089101.1:0-13754 GCF_024542745.1 Macaca thibetana thibetana | reverse complement strand
TGTGATACTGAGATTAATATCTGTCTCTCGGCCTTGGAATATTGAGACGGATGAAACAGGGTGAATGTCCACCCTGTGCCACATTGCAAGTAATAACAGCCTGTCCCCTCCATGGATATTAAGAACAATATCCCAGAGTGGGTGTACGCCTCCTGCTGTACAGAGTGCAATACCATCCTCTCCCTCCCAGGATAGTAATTACAATATCACTGGGCGGGAGCACACAGCCTGTGAATTATTATCATCCTCTCCAACTCCGTATACTAGGAACTATATCTCAGAGAAACTGTCCCCTCAGTGCCATATTCGGACTAATAGCAAAGGCTTCTTCCGGGAATAGTAGGATCAATATTACCGCGTAGCTATCCATCCATTGCTGTAATTGGAGTCATGTGATACTCTACCCCCGTTCATATTAGGATCAGTGTCACGTGGTGAGTGTACACCTACTGCGATATTAAAACTAAAGTCCTGCTTTCCGACCCTGGATATTAAGAACAGCATCACAAGTAGGTTTACACTTCCTGTGGAATGAGGAATAATAATATGATTATTAATCATCAATGATCGATTTTAATAATTATCAATGATACTAAAAATTCATAAGATACCATTATTAATTATGGATAATGATTTTCAATACATGATTAGGCTGCTTTCAATTAATTATTAATATTAATGTCATCAAATAATATTATTAGTTCCTAATACTAATCATTATTGTATTCCCAGCATCACTGGGTATTGATTTAAGTCACATTAATTGCTAATATCATAATATTATTATTAATAGTGATATTACTAATAATTATGATTACAAATGGTTAACCTTTTAAACCAGTATTCATTTTTACTCTCTTTATTGTGATCATTAATATCAATAATTATTATTAATATTAATATAATTATTAATATTAATGATTAATAGACTTGCTCCTGATGTAAACCCGGGAGAGGACGATGTTAATTTCTATATCACAACGGTGTACACCCCCCGTGACAGAGTTTCCAACTTCTGCTTGGGAGAGGAGGATATGACAATCAGTTTCACTGGAAGTAGAAACAACGGTGGGATACTGTTCTGAATATTCATGGAGGAAGAGGCTGATGTGACTCCTAATAGAGAGGGGGTTACTCCCTCTGAGGGTGTGCACACTGGGGGTGTACAATCGTCTGAGAAAGGAGTTGAAAATTTTCCGATGGGGAGATGATATTACTCAGAATATGAGAAAGAGGCTGTGTTTCCACAAGGCTCCCAGAAGCCAGGGGGGCGGGCCGGGGGTGGCGGCTGGGAGCCCGATCGCGGGGGGGGGGGGCCTGCACCCCGCGGGGGGTGCGCACCCCCGGCGACGGGGCTCCCAGAAGCCAGGGGGGGGCGGGCCGGGGGGGGTGCCTGCACCCCCGGCGACGGGGCTGGCGGGGGGCGGGCCGGGGGTGGGGAGCCCGATCGCGGGGGGGCCTGCACCCCCGGCGACGGGGCAGAAGCCAGGGGGGCCCGGGGGTGGCGGCTGGGAGCCCGATCGCGGGGGGTGCCTGCACCCCCGGCGACGGGGCTCCCAGAAGCCAGGGGGGGGGGCCGGGGGGTGGCGACTGCATGCCCGATCGCGGGGGGTGCCTGCACCCCCGGCGATGGGGCTCCCAGAAGCCAGGGGGGCGGGCCGGGGGTGGCGGCTGGGAGCCCGATCGCGGGGGGTGCCTGCACCCCCGGCGATGGGGCTCCCAGAAGCCAGGGGGGCGGGCCGGGGGTGGCGGCTGGGAGCCCGATCGCGGGGGGTGCCTGCACCCCCGGCGATGGGGCTCCCAGAAGCCAGGGGGGCGGGCCGGGGGTGGCGGCTGGGAGCCCGATCGCCGGGGGTGCCTGCACCCCCGGCGATGGGGCTCCCAGAAGCCAGGGGGGCGGGCCGGGGGTGGCGGCTGGGAGCCCGGCTGCCTGCACCCCCGGCGATGGGGCTCCCGGAGGCCAGGGGGGCGGGCCGGGGGTGGCGGCTGGGAGCCTCAGAAGCCAGGGGGGCGATCGCGGGGGGTGCCTGCACCCCCGGCGATGGGGCTCCCAGAAGCCAGGGGGGCGGGCCGGGGGTGGCGGCTGGGAGCCCGATCGCGGGGGGTGCCTGCACCCCCGGCGGCGATGGGGCTCCCAGAAGCCAGGGGGGCGGGCCGGGGGTGGCGGCTGGGAGCCCGATCGCGGGGGGGGTGCCTGCACCCCCGGCGTTGGGGCTCCCAGAAGCCAGGGGGGGGCGGGCCGGGGGTGGCGGCTGGGAGCCCGATCGCGGGGGGTGCCTGCACCCCCGGCGATGGGGCTCCCAGAAGCCAGGGGGGCGGGCCGGGGGTGGCGGCTGGGAGCCCGATCGGGGGGGGTGCCTGCACCCCCGGCGATGGGGCTCCCAGAAGCCAGGGGGGCGGGGGCCGGGGGTGGCGGCTGGGAGCCCGATCGGCGGGGGGTGCCTGCACCCCCCGCGATGGGGCTCCCAGAAGCCAGGGGGGCGGCGATGGGGCTCCCAGAAGCCAGGGGGGCGGGCCGGGGGTGGCGGTGCTGGGAGCCCGATCGGGGGGGGTGCTGGGAGCCCCGATGGGGCTCCCAGAAGCCAGGGGGGCGGGCCGGGGGCTGGGAGCCCGCGCGGGGGGTGCCTGCCCCCCCCGCGATGGGGCTCCCAGAAGCCCGGGGGGCCGTCCGGGGGTGGCTCCTGGCAACCTGATCTGGATATTTCGAAGAGTATCACAAGGGGTTGTCCAGTGTCTGTGATACTGAGATTAATATCTGTCTCTCGGCCTTGGAATATTGAGACGGAATGATGAAACAGGGTGAATGTCCACCCTGTGCCACATTGCAAGTAATAACAGCCTGTCCCCTCCATGGATATTAAGAACAATATCCCAGAGTGGGTGTACGCCTCCTGCTGTACAGAGTGCAATACCATCCTCTCCCTCCCAGGATAGTAATTACAATATCACTGGGCGGGAGCACACAGCCTGTGAATTATTATCATCCTCTCCAACTCCGTATACTAGGAACTATATCTCAGAGAAACTGTCCCCTCAGTGCCATATTCGGACTAATAGCAAAGGCTTCTTCCGGGAATAGTAGGAGCAATATTACCGCGTAGCTATCCATCCATTGCTCTAATTGGAGTCATGTGATACTCTACCCCCGTTCATATTAGGATCAGTGTCACGTGGTGAGTGTACACCCCCTGCGATATTAAAACTAAAGTCCTGCTTTCCGACCCTGGTTATTAAGAACAGCATCACAAGTAGGTTTACACTTCCTGTGGAATGAGGAATAATAATATGATTATTAATCATCAATGATCGATTTTAATAATTATCAATGATACTAAAAATTCATAAGATACCATTATTAATTATGGATAATGATTTTCAATACATGATTAGGCTGCTTTCAATTAATTATTAATATTAATGTCATCAAATAATATTATTAGTTCCTAATACTAATCATTATTGTATTCCCAGCATCACTGGGTATTGATTTAAGTCACATTAATTGCTAATATCATAATATTATTATTAATAGTGATATTACTAATAATTATGATTACAAATGGTTAACCTTTTAAACCAGTATTCATTTTACTCTCTTTATTGTGATCATTAATATCAATAATTATTATTAATATTAATATAATTATTAATATTAATGATTAATAGACTTGCTCCTGATGTAAACCCGGGAGAGGACGATGTTAATTTCTATATCACAACGGTGTACACCCCCCGTGACAGAGTTTCCAACTTCTGCTTGGGAGAGGAGGATATGACAATCAGTTTCACTGGAAGTAGAAACAACGGTGGGATACTGTTCTGAATATTCATGGAGGAAGAGGCTGATGTGACTCCTAATAGAGAGGGGGTTACTCCCTCTGAGGGTGTGCACACTGGGGGTGTACATTCGTCTGAGAAGGAGTTGAAAATTTTCCGATGGGGGAGATGATATTACTCAGAATATGAGAAAGAGGCTGGGGGGTCCACAAGGCTCCCAGAAGCCAGGGGGGCGGGCCGGGGGTGGCGGCTGGGAGCCCGATGGCGGGGGGTGCCTGCACCCCCGGCGACGGGGCTCCCAGAAGCCAGGGGGGCGGGCCGGGGGGTGGCGGCTGGGAGCCCGATCGCGGGGGGTGCCTGCACCCCCGGCGACGGGGCTCCCAGAAGCCAGGGGGGCGGGCCGGGGGGGCGGCTGGGAGCCCGATCGCGGGGGGTGCCTGCACCCCCGGCGACGGGGCTCCCAGAAGCCAGGGGGGCGGGCCGGGGGTGGCGGCTGGGAGCCCGATCGCGGGGGGTGCCTGCACCCCCGGCGACGGGGCTCCCAGAAGCCAGGGGGGCGGGCCGGGGGTGGCGGCTGGGAGCCCGATCGCGGGGGGTGCCTGCACCCCCGGCGATGGGGCTCCCAGAAGCCAGGGGGGCGGGCCGGGGGGTGGCGGCTGGGAGCCCGATCGCGGGGGGTGCCTGCACCCCCGGCGACGGGGCTCCCAGAAGCCCGGGGGGCGGGCGGGGGGGCGGCTGGGAGCCCGATCGCGGGGGGTGCCTGCACCCCCGGCGATGGGGCTCCCAGAAGCCAGGGGGGCGGGCCGGGGGTGGCGGCTGGGAGCCCGATCGCGGGGGGTGCCTGCACCCCCGGCGATGGGGCTCCCAGAAGCCAGGGGGGCGGGCCGGGGGTGGCGGCTGGGAGCCCGATCGCGGGGGTGCCTGCACCCCCGGCGATGGGGCTCCCAGAAGCCAGGGGGGCGGGCCGGGGGGGGTGGCGGCTGGGAGCCCGATCGCGGGGGGTGCCTGCACCCCCGGCGATGGGGCTCCCAGAAGCCAGGGGGGCGGGCCGGGGGTGGCGGCTGGGAGCCCGATCGCGGGGGGGTGCCTGCACCCCCGGCGATGGGGCTCCCAGAAGCCAGGGGGGCGGGCCGGGGGTGGCGGCTGGGAGCCCGATCGCGGGGGGGGGGTGCCTGCACCCCCGGCGATGGGGCTCCCAGAAGCCAGGGGGGCGGGCCGGGGGTGGCGGCTGGGAGCCCGATCGCGGGGGGTGCCTGCACCCCCGGCGATGGGGCTCCCAGAAGCCAGGGGGGGCGGGCCGGGGGTGGCGGCTGGGAGCCCGATCGCGGGGGGGTGCCTGCACCCCCGGCGATGGGGCTCCCAGAAGCCAGAAGCCAGGGGGGGCGGGCGGGGGTGGCGGCTGGGAGCCCGATCGCGGGGGGTGCCTGCACCCCCGGCGATGGGGCTCCCAGAAGCCAGGGGGGCGGGCCGGGGGTGGCGGCTGGGAGCCCGATCGCGGGGGGTGCCTGCACCCCCGGCGATGGGGCTCCCAGAAGCCAGAAGCCAGGGGGGCGGGCCGGGGGTGGCGGCTGGGAGCCCGATCGCGGGGGGGGGGGGTGCCTGCACCCCCGGCGATGGGGCTCCCAGAAGCCAGGGGGGCGGGCCGGGGGTGGCGGCTGGGAGCCCGATCGCGGGGGGGGTGCCTGCACCCCCGGCGATGGGGCTCCCAGAAGCCAGGGGGGCGGGCCGGGGGTGGCGGCTGGGAGCCCGATCGCGGGGGCGTGCCTGCACCCCCGGCGATGGGGCTCCCAGAAGCCAGGGGGGCGGGCCGGGGGTGGCGGCTGGGAGCCCGATCGGGGGGCGTGCCTGACCCCCCGGCGATGGGGCTCCCAGAAGCCAGGGGGGCGGGCCGGGGGGGCGGCTGGGAGCCCGATCGCGGGGGGTGCCTGACCCCCCCCGCGATGGGGCTCCCAGAAGCCAGGGGGGCCGTCCGGGGGTGGCTCCTGGCAACCTGCTCTGGATATTTGGAAGAGTATCACAAGGGGTTGTCCAGTGTCTGTGATACTGAGATTAATATCTGTCTCTCGGCCTTGGAATATTGAGAAGGATGAAACAGGGTGAATGTCCACCCTGTGCCACATTGCAAGTAATAACAGCCTGTCCCCTCCATGGATATTAAGAACAATATCCCAGAGTGGGTGTACGCCTCCTGCTGTACAGAGTGCAATACCATCCTCTCCCTCCCAGGATAGTAATTACAATATCACTGGGCGGGAGCACACAGCCTGTGAATTATTATCATCCTCTCCAACTCCGTATACTAGGAACTATATCTCAGAGAAACTGTCCCCTCAGTGCCATATTCGGACTAATAGCAAAGGCTTCTTCCGGGAATAGTAGGAGCAATATTACCGCGTAGCTATCCATCCATTGCTCTAATTGGAGTCATGTGATACTCTACCCCCGTTCATATTAGGATCAGTGTCACGTGGTGAGTGTACACCTACTGCGATATTAAAACTAAAGTCCTGCTTTCCGACCCTGGTTATTAAGAACAGCATCACAAGTAGGTTTACACTTCCTGTGGAATGAGGAATAATAATATGATTATTAATCATCAATGATCGATTTTAATAATTATCAATGATACTAAAAATTCATAAGATACCATTATTAATTATGGATAATGATTTTCAATACATGATTAGGCTGCTTTCAATTAATTATTAATATTAATGTCATCAAATAATATTATTAGTTCCTAATACTAATCATTATTGTATTCCCAGCATCACTGGGTATTGATTTAAGTCACATTAATTGCTAATATCATAATATTATTATTAATAGTGATATTACTAATAATTATGATTACAAATGGTTAACCTTTTAAACCAGTATTCATTTTTACTCTCTTTATTGTGATCATTAATATCAATAATTATTATTAATATTAATATAATTATTAATATTAATGATTAATAGACTTGCTCCTGATGTAAACCCGGGAGAGGACGATGTTAATTTCTATATCACAACGGTGTACACCCCCCGTGACAGAGTTTCCAACTTCTGCTTGGGAGAGGAGGATATGACAATCAGTTTCACTGGAAGTAGAAACAACGGTGGGATACTGTTCTGAATATTCATGGAGGAAGAGGCTGATGTGACTCCTAATAGAGAGGGGGTTACTCCCTCTGAGGGTGTGCACACTGGGGGTGTACAATCGTCTGAGAAGGAGTTGAAAATTTTCCGATGGGGAGATGATATTACTCAGAATATGAGAAAGAGGCTGGGGGTCCACAAGGCTCCCAGAAGCCCCAGGGGGGGGCGGGCCGGGGGTGGCGGCTGGGAGCCCGATGGCCGGGGGTGCCTGCACCCCCGGCGATGGGGCTCCCAGAAGCCAGGGGGGCGGGCCGGGGGCGGCGGCTGGGAGCCCGATCGCGGGGGGTGCCTGCACCCCCGGCGATGGGGCTCCCAGAAGCCAGGGGGGCGGGCCGGGGGTGGCGGCTGGGAGCCCGATCGCGGGGGGTGCCTGCACCCCCGGCGATGGGGCTCCCAGAAGCCAGGGGGGCGGGCCGGGGCTGGCGGCTGGGAGCCCGATCGCGGGGGGTGCCTGCACCCCCGGCGATGGGGCTCCCAGAAGCCAGGGGGGCGGGCCGGGGGTGGCGGCTGGGAGCCCGATCGCGGGGGGTGCCTGCACCCCCGGCGATGGGGCTCCCAGAAGCCAGGGGGGCGGGCCGGGGCTGGCGGCTGGGAGCCCGATCGCGGGGGGTGCCTGCACCCCCGGCGATGGGGCTCCCAGAAGCCAGGGGGGCGGGCCGGGGCTGGCGGCTGGGAGCCCGATCGCGGGGGGTGCCTGCACCCCCGGCGATGGGGCTCCCAGAAGCCAGGGGGGCGGGCCGGGGCTGGCGGCTGGGAGCCCGATCGCGGGGGGTGCCTGCACCCCCGGCGATGGGGCTCCCAGAAGCCAGGGGGGGCGGGCCGGGGCTGGCGGCTGGGAGCCCGATCGCGGGGGGTGCCTGCACCCCCGGCGATGGGGCTCCCAGAAGCCAGGGGGGCGGGCCGGGGCTGGCGGCTGGGAGCCCGATCGCGGGGGGTGCCTGCACCCCCGGCGATGGGGCTCCCAGAAGCCAGGGGGGCGGGCCGGGGCTGGCGGCTGGGAGCCCGATCGCGGGGGGTGCCTGCACCCCCGGCGATGGGGCTCCCAGAAGCCAGGGGGGCGGGCCGGGGCTGGCGGCTGGGAGCCCGATCGCGGGGGGTGCCTGCACCCCCGGCGATGGGGCTCCCAGAAGCCAGGGGGGCGGGCCGGGGCTGGCGGCTGGGAGCCCGATCGCGGGGGGTGCCTGCACCCCCGGCGATGGGGCTCCCAGAAGCCAGGGGGGCGGGCCGGGGCGGGCGGCTGGGAGCCCGATCGCGGGGGGGTGCCTGCACCCCCGGCGACGGGGCTCCCAGAAGCCAGGGGGGCGGGCCGGGGCTGGCGGCTGGGAGCCCGATCGCGGGGGGTGCCTGCACCCCCGGCGATGGGGCTCCCAGAAGCCAGGGGGGCGGGCCGGGGCTGGCGGCTGGGAGCCCGATCGCGGGGGGTGCCTGCACCCCCGGCGATGGGGCTCCCAGAAGCCAGGGGGGCGGGCCGGGGCTGGCGGCTGGGAGCCCGATCGCGGGGGGTGCCTGCACCCCCGGCGATGGGGCTCCCAGAAGCCAGGGGGGCGGGCCGGGGGGCTGGCGGCTGGGAGCCCGATCGCGGGGGGTGCCTGCACCCCCGGCGATGGGGCTCCCAGAAGCCAGGGGGGCGGGCCGGGGCTGGCGGCTGGGAGCCCGATCGCGGGGGGTGCCTGCACCCCCGGCGATGGGGCTCCCAGAAGCCAGGGGGGCGGGCCGGGGCTGGCGGCTGGGAGCCCGATCGCGGGGGGTGCCTGCACCCCCCCGGCGATGGGGCTCCCAGAAGCCAGGGGGGCGGGCCGGGGCTGGCGGCTGGGAGCCCGATCGCGGGGGGTGCCTGCACCCCCGGCGATGGGGCTCCCAGAAGCCAGGGGGGCGGGCCGGGGCTGGCGGCTGGGAGCCCGATCGCGGGGGGTGCCTGCACCCCCGGCGATGGGGCTCCCAGAAGCCAGGGGGGCGGGCCGGGGCTGGCGGCTGGGAGCCCGATCGCGGGGGGTGCCTGCACCCCCGGCGATGGGGCTCCCAGAAGCCAGGGGGGCGGGCCGGGGCTGGCGGCTGGGAGCCCGATCGCGGGGGGTGCCTGCACCCCCGGCGATGGGGCTCCCAGAAGCCAGGGGGGCGGGCCGGGGCTGGCGGCTGGGAGCCCGATCGCGGGGGGTGCCTGCACCCCCGGCGATGGGGCTCCCAGAAGCCAGGGGGGCGGGCCGGGGCTGGCGGCTGGGAGCCCGATCGCGGGGGGTGCCTGCACCCCCGGCGATGGGGCCCCAGAAGCCAGGGGGGCGGGCCGGGGCTGGCGGCTGGGAGCCCGATCGCGGGGGGTGCCTGCACCCCCGGCGATGGGGCTCCCAGAAGCCAGGGGGGCGGGCCGGGGCTGGCGGCTGGGAGCCCGATCGCGGGGGGTGCCTGCACCCCCGGCGATGGGGCTCCCAGAAGCCAGGGGGGCGGGCCGGGGCTGGCGGCTGGGAGCCCGATCGCGGGGGGTGCCTGCACCCCCGGCGATGGGGCTCCCAGAAGCCAGGGGGGCGGGCCGGGGCTGGCGGCTGGGAGCCCGATCGCGGGGGGTGCCTGCACCCCCGGCGATGGGGCTCCCAGAAGCCAGGGGGGCGGGCCGGGGCTGGCGGCTGGGAGCCCGATCGCGGGGGGTGCCTGCACCCCCGGCGATGGGGCTCCCAGAAGCCAGGGGGGCGGGCCGGGGCTGGCGGCTGGGAGCCCGATCGCGGGGGGTGCCTGCACCCCCGGCGATGGGGCTCCCAGAAGCCAGGGGGCGGGCCGGGGCTGGCGGCTGGGAGCCCGATCGCGGGGGGTGCCTGCACCCCCGGCGATGGGGCTCCCAGAAGCCAGGGGGGCGGGCCGGGGCTGGCGGCTGGGAGCCCGATCGCGGGGGGTGCCTGCACCCCCGGCGATGGGGCTCCCAGAAGCCAGGGGGGCGGGCCGGGGCTGGCGGCTGGGAGCCCGATCGCGGGGGGTGCCTGCACCCCCGGCGATGGGGCTCCCAGAAGCCAGGGGGGCGGGCCGGGGCTGGCGGCTGGGAGCCCGATCGCGGGGGGTGCCTGCACCCCCGGCGATGGGGCTCCCAGAAGCCAGGGGGGCGGGCCGGGGCTGGCGGCTGGGAGCCCGATCGCGGGGGGTGCCTGCACCCCCGGCGATGGGGCTCCCAGAAGCCAGGGGGGCGGGCCGGGGCTGGCGGCTGGGAGCCCGATCGCGGGGGGTGCCTGCACCCCCGGCGATGGGGCTCCCAGAAGCCAGGGGGGCGGGCCGGGGCTGGCGGCTGGGAGCCCGATCGCGGGGGGTGCCTGCACCCCCGGCGATGGGGCTCCCAGAAGCCAGGGGGGCGGGCCGGGGCTGGCGGCTGGGAGCCCGATCGCGGGGGGTGCCTGCACCCCCGGCGATGGGGCTCCCAGAAGCCAGGGGGGCGGGCCGGGGCTGGCGGCTGGGAGCCCGATCGCGGGGGGTGCCTGCACCCCCGGCGATGGGGCTCCCAGAAGCCAGGGGGGCGGGCCGGGGCTGGCGGCTGGGAGCCCGATCGCGGGGGGTGCCTGCACCCCCGGCGATGGGGCTCCCAGAAGCCAGGGGGGCGGGCCGGGGCTGGCGGCTGGGAGCCCGATCGCGGGGGGTGCCTGCACCCCCGGCGATGGGGCTCCCAGAAGCCAGGGGGGCGGGCCGGGGGGCTGGCTGGCGGCTGGGAGCCCGATCGCGGGGGGTGCCTGCACCCCCGGCGATGGGGCTCCCAGAAGCCAGGGGGGCGGGCCGGGGCTGGCGGCTGGGAGCCCGATCGCGGGGGGTGCCTGCACCCCCGGCGATGGGGCTCCCAGAAGCCAGGGGGGCGGGCCGGGGCTGGCGGCTGGGAGCCCGATCGCGGGGGGTGCCTGCACCCCCGGCGATGGGGCTCCCAGAAGCCAGGGGGGCGGGCCGGGGCTGGCGGCTGGGAGCCCGATCGCGGGGGGTGCCTGCACCCCCGGCGATGGGGCTCCCAGAAGCCAGGGGGGCGGGCCGGGGCTGGCGGCTGGGAGCCCGATCGCGGGGGGTGCCTGCACCCCCGGCGATGGGGCTCCCAGAAGCCAGGGGGGCGGGCCGGGGCTGGCGGCTGGGAGCCCGATCGCGGGGGGTGCCTGCACCCCCGGCGATGGGGCTCCCAGAAGCCAGGGGGGCGGGCCGGGGCTGGCGGCTGGGAGCCCGATCGCGGGGGGTGCCTGCACCCCCGGCGATGGGGCTCCCAGAAGCCAGGGGGGCGGGCCGGGGCTGGCGGCTGGGAGCCCGATCGCGGGGGGTGCCTGCACCCCCGGCGATGGGGCTCCCAGAAGCCAGGGGGGCGGGCCGGGGCTGGCGGCTGGGAGCCCGATCGCGGGGGGGGTGCCTGCACCCCCGGCGATGGGGCTCCCAGAAGCCAGGGGGGCGGGCCGGGGCTGGCGGCTGGGAGCCCGATCGCGGGGGGTGCCTGCACCCCCGGCGATGGGGCTCCCAGAAGCCAGGGGGGCGGGCCGGGGCTGGCGGCTGGGAGCCCGATCGCGGGGGGTGCCTGCACCCCCGGCGATGGGGCTCCCAGAAGCCAGGGGGGCGGGCCGGGGCTGGCGGCTGGGAGCCCGATCGCGGGGGGTGCCTGCACCCCCGGCGATGGGGCTCCCAGAAGCCAGGGGGGCGGGCCGGGGCTGGCGGCTGGGAGCCCGATCGCGGGGGGTGCCTGCACCCCCGGCGATGGGGCTCCCAGAAGCCAGGGGGGCGGGCCGGGGCTGGCGGCTGGGAGCCCGATCGCGGGGGGTGCCTGCACCCCCGGCGATGGGGCTCCCAGAAGCCAGGGGGGCGGGCCGGGGCTGGCGGCTGGGAGCCCGATCGCGGGGGGTGCCTGCACCCCCGGCGATGGGGCTCCCAGAAGCCAGGGGGGCGGGCCGGGGCTGGCGGCTGGGAGCCCGATCGCGGGGGGTGCCTGCACCCCCGGCGATGGGGCTCCCAGAAGCCAGGGGGGCGGGCCGGGGCTGGCGGCTGGGAGCCCGATCGCGGGGGGTGCCTGCACCCCCGGCGATGGGGCTCCCAGAAGCCAGGGGGGCGGGCCGGGGCTGGCGGCTGGGAGCCCGATCGCGGGGGGTGCCTGCACCCCCGGCGATGGGGCTCCCAGAAGCCAGGGGGGCGGGCCGGGGCTGGCGGCTGGGAGCCCGATCGCGGGGGGTGCCTGCACCCCCGGCGATGGGGCTCCCAGAAGCCAGGGGGGCGGGCCGGGGCTGGCGGCTGGGAGCCCGATCGCGGGGGGTGCCTGCACCCCCGGCGTTGGGGCTCCCAGAAGCCAGGGGGGCGGGCCGGGGCTGGCGGCTGGGAGCCCGATGCGGGGGGTGCCTGCACCCCCGGCGATGGGGCTCCCAGAAGCCAGGGGGGCGGGCCGGGGCTGGCGGCTGGGAGCCCGATCGCGGGGGGTGCCTGCACCCCCGGCGATGGGGCTCCCAGAAGCCAGGGGGGCGGGCCGGGGCTGGCGGCTGGGAGCCCGATCGCGGGGGGGGGGGGGTGCCTGCACCCCCGGCGATGGGGCTCCCAGAAGCCAGGGGGGCGGGCCGGGGCTGGCGGCTGGGAGCCCGATCGCGGGGGGTGCCTGCACCCCCGGCGATGGGGCTCCCAGAAGCCAGGGGGGCGGGCCGGGGCTGGCGGCTGGGAGCCCGATCGCGGGGGGTGCCTGCACCCCCGGCGATGGGGCTCCCAGAAGCCAGGGGGGCGGGGGGGGAGCCCGATGCCTGCACCCCCGGCGATGGGGCTCCCAGAAGCCAGGGGGGCGGGCCGGGGCTGGCGGCTGGGAGCCCGATCGCGGGGGGTGCCTGCACCCCCGGCGATGGGGCTCCCAGAAGCCAGGGGGGCGGGCCGGGGCTGGCGGCTGGGAGCCCGATCGCGGGGGGTGCCTGCACCCCCGGCGATGGGGCTCCCAGAAGCCAGGGGGGCGGGCCGGGGCTGGCGGCTGGGAGCCCGATCGCGGGGGGTGCCTGCACCCCCGGCGATGGGGCTCCCAGAAGCCAGGGGGGCGGGCCGGGGCTGGCGGCTGGGAGCCCGATCGCGGGGGGTGCCTGCACCCCCGGCGATGGGGCTCCCAGAAGCCAGGGGGGCGGGCCGGGGCTGGCGGCTGGGAGCCCGATCGCGGGGGGTGCCTGCACCCCCGGCGATGGGGCTCCCAGAAGCCAGGGGGGCGGGCCGGGGCTGGCGGCTGGGAGCCCGATCGCGGGGGGTGCCTGCACCCCCGGCGATGGGGCTCCCAGAAGCCAGGGGGGCGGGGGCCGGGGCTGGCGGCTGGGAGCCCGATCGCGGGGGGTGCCTGCACCCCCGGCGATGGGGCTCCCAGAAGCCAGGGGGGCGGGCCGGGGCTGGCGGCTGGGAGCCCGATCGCGGGGGGTGCCTGCACCCCCGGCGATGGGGCTCCCAGAAGCCAGGGGGGCGGGCCGGGGCTGGCGGCTGGGAGCCCGATCGCGGGGGGTGCCTGCACCCCCGGCGATGGGGCTCCCAGAAGCCAGGGGGGCGGGCCGGGGCTGGCGGCTGGGAGCCCGATCGCGGGGGGTGCCTGCACCCCCGGCGATGGGGCTCCCAGAAGCCAGGGGGGCGGGCCGGGGGCTGGCGGCTGGGAGCCCGATCGCGGGGGGTGCCTGCACCCCCGGCGATGGGGCTCCCAGAAGCCAGGGGGGCGGGCCGGGGCTGGCGGCTGGGAGCCCGATCGCGGGGGGTGCCTGCACCCCCGGCGATGGGGCTCCCAGAAGCCAGGGGGGCGGGCCGGGGCTGGCGGCTGGGAGCCCGATCGCGGGGGGGGTGCCTGCACCCCCGGCGATGGGGCTCCCAGAAGCCAGGGGGGCGGGCCGGGGCTGGCGGCTGGGAGC
>NW_026089100.1:0-13757 GCF_024542745.1 Macaca thibetana thibetana | reverse complement strand
CCCAGCCGCCACCCCCGGCCCGCCCCCCTGGCTTCTGGGAGCCCCATCGCCGGGGGTGCAGGCACCCCCCGCGATCGGGCTCCCAGCCGCCACCCCCGGCCCGCCCCCCTGGCTTCTGGGAGCCCCATCGCCGGGGGTGCAGGCACCCCCCGCGATCGGGCTCCCAGCCGCCACCCCCGGCCCGCCCCCCTGGCTTCTGGGAGCCCCATCGCCGGGGGTGCAGGCACCCCCCGCGATCGGGCTCCCAGCCGCCACCCCCGGCCCGCCAGTGTGTGGGCACACCCTCAGAGGGAGTACCCCCATCTGTAAGTAGGAGTCACATGAGCCTCATCTCCATGAATATTCAGAACCTATCCCACCGTTTGTTTTCTACTTCCTGTGAAACTGTATTGTATATCTCCTCTCCAAGCGAAGTGGAAAACATGAAAACTCTTGACGCGGGGGAGTGTTATGGGGGGTTGTACCCACCATTGTGATATAGGAAATTAACAAATCGGTTCTCTTTCATCCTGGGTTTCACACAATCGGATGAGAGCAGTCTATTAATCATTAATATTAATAATTATATTAATATTAATAATAATTATTGATATTAATGATCACAATAAAGAGAGTAAAAATGAATACTGGGGTTTAAAAGGTTTAGGTTAACCATTTGTAATCATAATTATTAGTAATATCACTATTAATAATAATATTAAAGATATTAGCAATTAATGTGACTTAAATCAATACCCCAGTGATGCTGGGAATACAATAATGATTAGTATTAGGAACTAATAATAACCATTATTTGATGACATTAATATTAATAATTAATTGAAAGCAGGCATAATCATGTATTGAAAATCATTATCCATAATTAATCATGGTATCTTATGAATTTTTAGTATCATTGATAATTATTAAAATCGATCATTGAATGATTAATAATCATATTATTATTCCTCATTCCACAGGAAGTGTAAAACCTCCTTGTGATGCTGTTCTTAATAACCAGGTCGGAAAGCAGGACTTTAGTTTTAATATCGCAGCAGGTGTACACTCACCACGTGACACTGATCCTAATATGAACGGGGGTAGAGAGTATCACATGACTCCAATTATAGCAATGGATGGATAGCTAACGCGGTAATATTGCTCCTAATATTCCCGGAAGAAGCCTTTGCTATTAGTCCGAATATAGCACTGAGGGGACAGTTTTTCTGAGATATAGTTCCTAGTATACGGAGTTGGAGAGGATGATAATAATTCACAGGCTGTGTGCTCCCGCCCAGTGATATTGTAATTACTATCCTGGGAGGGAGAGGATGATATATGCACTCCGTACAGCAGGAGGCGTACACCCAGTCTGGGATATTGTTCCTAATATCCATGGAGGGGACAGGCTGATATTACTCGCATGTGGCACAGGGTGGACATTCACCCTGTTTCATCCTTCCTCAATATTCCAAGGCCGAGAGACAGATATTTAATCTCAGTATCACAGACACTGGACAACCCCTTGTGATACTCTTCCAAATAATCCAGAGCAGGTTGCCAGGAGCCACCCCCGGACGGCCCCCCTGGCTTCTGGGAGCCCCATCGCGGGGGGGTCAGGCACCCCCCCCCCGCGATCGGGCTCCCCAGCCGCCACCCCCGGCCCATGCCCGCCCCCCTGGCTTTCTGGGAGCCCCATCGCCGGGGGGTCAGGCACCCCCCCGCGATCGGCTCCCAGCCGCCACCCCCGGCCCGCCCCCCTGGCTTCTGGGAGCCCCATCGCCGGGGGGTGCAGGCACGCCCCCCGATCGGGCTCCCAGCCGCCACCCCCCGGACTCCGCCCCCCTGGCTTCTGGGAGCCCCCCATCGCCGCGCGGGTGCAGGCACCCCCGACGGGACCGATCCGGCTCACCACCGCCGGTACCACCCCGCGTAACCCGCCCCCCTGAGCTTCTGGGAGCCCCATCGCCGGGGGGGGGTGCAGGCACCCCCCCACGATCGGGCCCAGCTCCCAGCCCCCTTGAGAGACCCCCCCGGCCTCACGCCCCCCTGCTTCTGAGTGGGGAGAGCCCCCTTATCGCCGGGTGCCTCGAGCACCTCCCCCCGCCGATCTGGGCTCCTCAAGCCCCCACCCCCCGGCCCCCCCCCCTTGGGGCTTCTGGGAAGCCCCATCGCCGGGGGTGCAGGCACCCCCCGCGATCGGCTCCCAGCCGCCACCCCCCTGGCCGACCCCCCTGCGGAGCCTAATCGCCTGGGTGCAGGCCCCCCGCGATCGGAGCTCCCATCGAGCACCTCCCGGGCCGGCCTGGGAGTCCCCGCCGGGGTGCGGGCACCCCCCCGCGATAGGCGGCTCCAGCACCGCCAACCCCGGCCCGGCTAAGCCCCCCTGCTTCTGGGAGCCCCATCGACCTCGGGGGTGCAGGCACCCCCCGGATCGGGCTCCACAGGCCGCCACCCCCCGGCCAGGCCCGCCCCCCTGGCTTCTGGGAGCCCCATCGCCAGGGGTGCAGGCACCCCCCGGCGATCGGGCTCCCAGCCGCCCACCCCCCGGCCCGCCCCCCTGGCTTATCTGGGAGCCCCATCGCCCATTTGGTCTAGGCACCCAGGCGAGGGGAGCTTCGGGGGCAACCCCCCCGAGGCAAGAGACAACAAGAGTTCAAGGCAAGGCAGCACTGAGATCGCCGCGCTTTCCCAGCCCGCCAACACCGCCCGCAGCGGTGTGCTCCATAGGGGGAGAGTCTAGGGGGGGGGGGGGGCGAGGGGGGAGGGGGTCTAAGCACGGACCAGGGGGTTTTGCTGGCATTTTTGGCCACCACCCCGCACCCCTCCCCCCAGGCTTCCCAGCCGGCCTGTCAACCCCTGGGGGCCCGTGTCTAGAGGCACACGGGCAGGGCGGGGGGCGGCGGGTGGACCTGGGGGCATGTCGGGGAGGCAAAGGCACCAAGCTACGCACCATCGCCAAGTGCAGTACGGCATACGACGCGAGTGTGCCATGGCACCCCCAACGATCGGACAGGCCGTCACCAGCCTGCAACCCAGCCGGACCAGGCCCCGCTACAGAGCTATCTACTGGGAGAGCCCCATCGCCAGGGGGGTAGCCAGGCAACAGCCACACTCTGCGCGGCAATCGACAGAGCTCCCCGAACGCGGGGGCTCACCCCCTTGCTGCCCCGCCCCACCACCGACCGCCATCACCCATTCGCCGCCTCCCCAGCCGCCACATCCGCTGACCCCGGCCCCTTGCCCCCCCCCCCCCCCCTGCCCCCCCCGTTTTCTACGCCCCCCCACCCCCCCGCCCCCCCCCCCATACTCCCCCCCCCCGCCCCCCCCCCCCCCCCATTTTCCAACTCTTTCTCCCCCCCCCGCCCCCCCACCCCCTCACCCCCCCCCCCCGGTTCCCCCCCCCTTCGCAGTCGCTCAGACGGGATGCCCCGCCACAACGCGCCTCTCTCTGGCTTTTAGGAGTAGTTCACATACGCCGCCTGTCTTCAGCAGGGGAACCCTGCAGGCGATCGGATACCTCCCCAAGCAGGCCACCCCGCCACCCCGTTTGTCTAGACGCCCCAGCTGAAACCCCTGGTTCTGTCTGGGTATTCCCATCGCGGGGTGTGCAGGCTCCCCCGGCATCGGGTCCCAGCCGCCACCCCGTTGCTTTGAAACTCTGGTCTGGCGTACTGGGGAGCCGCCCATCGCGTGGTGGTTTACGGCACCAATGTGTTGATTATAGAAGCCTCCCATTTCGCCACCCATCGTTCTCTCCCACCGCGGCTTTATCATCAGTGAGCCCAGCGCCGGGCTATTATAGGCACCCCCCGCGATATTAATTTATATTGCATATTTAATATTAATTAAATGGCGGATTATTGGATATTAATGAATCATCAAGGGAGATGCAGAGAGCTAAAGCGATGGCGAAGGCTACCTGCAAATTGATTACCCCGAACCGACCCCTGGCGTTCTAAAAGGGAGCTTAACCCATTTTGTAATCATAATTATTAGCTAATAAGTCCACCCGCATCGGGCTTATAGCCGCACCCCGATATTATGCAATTAATGATGATCTTCTGGGAGCACCATACCCCGGTGGAGCAGGCACCCCCGCGATCGGAGAACTACATAATGCATTAGTAGCCACCCCTCCGTCATAGAACCCGAAATTAATATTATTTTGATGAGCATTAATATTAATATTTAATTGCCAAGCCCCAAGGAGCTTCTGGGAGACCGTAATCGCCGGATGTATGCAGGCACCCCCGCAATCGGGCTCCCATAATTAAATCTATTGGTATATACTTTATGGGCTTCTGAGGAAGCCCCCATAGATGAATTATTAAGGCCATCGCGGCATGCATTGGATCGGGTTAATCCCATGCATCCCCGGCTCCCCCATATTCCGCATTCCACACAGGAAGTGTAAAGCCCTCCTTTGCCGTCTTGGGATGCACCATAGCCGGGGTAAGTTCTTATGCAGGCACCCAGAGTTGATTCGGGCTACCCAAGCCGCCACACCGGACCCGCCCCCTAGTTTATGGGGGACTCGCCCCAGCACTCCGGGGTGTGCCTAGGCACCCCCCGCGATCTGTGATCCAAGACGCCACCCCCGGGGCCCGATCCCCTGAGCTTCTGGGAGCCCCATCGCAGGGGGTGCCGTAGGCAGTGCCGGCGAATCAGGGCTGCTCCCCCAGACGGCCATCACCGGATTCCTCCCCCTGAATTCTGGGAGCAGGATGAGCCGAATGGATAGCATAGCAGGAACGAGCCGTGGCGATAGAGGCTCCGCGAGATTAGCCACCCCCGGGGCCCGCCCCCTAATATCCTGGAAGAAGCCTTTTGCCTTTTATCGCCCCCCTGGTCTTTAACTGACCAATAGCTGGCCGGACCGAATGCATGGCACCACATGAGGTGGGACGGATCGAGGTTTTTCAGTACAGCCATTCCATACATGTTGCCCCCCGAGTCCACCATCCCCCACGGCGCCAACCCGCCACTCACACCCCACCACCGCCCCGACCCGGGATAGACCCTCCCACCCTACCAACCGGCCACAGGCTGTGTGCTCCACTGCAAACCGCGCCCCCCCCTGACCATTTGCACCAATTCCAACTTACCACACAACCAGCCCCCCGACCCGGGACCCGATGAATATTATGCCACTCGCCCGTACAACACCAGGCCCCCCCGCCCACACCCGCAGTCCGCCCCCATATTTCTTTCACCCCATACCACCACTCCCAATGCCCCCCACCACCCACCCCAACCCCACACTCCCTGCTTATTACTCGCCTAATGTTTGAAGGCCCCCACAGGGACCGTAGGTCCCCCTACACCCCCATACACCCCCCCACCTCTTTCTAAATATATACAGGGCCCGACGAGACACCCGATCATTAACCAGAGACAGATATTCACATACTCAGTATCACCCCACAGTACTGCGAAAACCCCCTTAGCTGGTTTAATACCCTTCCCAACATATCAGAGCCTCCCCCAGATCTAGCCACAATGACACAGCCGCCCCCCAGCCAACCAGAAAGGCCCCCACCAAAGGCTTCTTGTAGCGGACCCACCAAAAACCGGGGTGGGTACAAACCACCCCTCCGAGGCGATCGGCCGACTTCCAGCCGGCCTCAACTCTCCGGCCCTGCCCCAGCACCCCTGGCTGCTAGGTAGACAGCCCCCATCGAACAGGGTCGTTGAAGGCCTAGCACCCCCTGCTGGCAGATCTGCGTCTTCTCATCCGCCCACCCACCGCAGCCCTGGCCGCTTCCCTACTGGCAGACTTTCTGGGTGAAGCCCCCCCATAGCCGCGCATACAGTAGTGCACCCACCCCCAAACCAGCCCACCCGGGACTCCCACCCCCCGCCACCGCACACCCCCCCACCACCGACCACTCACCTGCGCTGGCTCTCTGTGCAGCTGGCACCCCCCATCGCACCCCCCCCCAGGCCCCCCCCCCCCGCCGCCTCTACCGCCCCCGTCCCCAGCACCCGCACCGCCTCCATACCACCCCCCAACGATTGGCGCAGGCTTCCCCAGCCGGCCAAACCCTAGGCCCGCCCACACACTTTGCGGCTTCTGCCTAGGAGCCCCAGTCGCCCGGCGGTGTGCAGGCCGACAACCTGGCCCCTACCAAATCTGGTTCCCTGGGCCGAGCGGCCCACCCCCGCGCGGTCTCCCCGCCCCTTCCCCAGGTTCTGGCCGCTTCTTGGAGGCATGCCCACCATCCGCCCCCGAGGTGGAGGTGCATAGGCACCCCCCAGTTGGCGATCAGGCGTTATCGTGCTTCCACCACCCGCCACCCCCCCCCCTCCCCCCCCCCCTCCCCCCCCCCCCGCCTGCCGGCCCCCCCGGCCACCGCCCACCCAGGCATCACCCCCCCACCCCACCCCCCTGCCCCCGGGCCTCCACCATACTCCGCCGATCCGCTACCATTATCCCGGGCGGCTCCTGGCTACACCCCCACCACCCAGAACCCCATCACGCTCAGCCTCCCCCCCCACCCCCATCACCCTTCCCCAGCCGCCACCTGACCGCCCCCGAGTATGCCCCCCCGTCCCCCCCCCCGCCCCATCCCCATCGGATTCCCTCTCGGGAGCGACCCCCACAGAAACCCACGCCCAACAGCACCCACTCGCTCGGGGGTTTGCCCATAGCCACCCGCCCGGCCGCCCCCCATGAGCTCGCCTTGCGGAGCTCGGCTCCCCGCTCCGAGGGGGGGGGTGCCATTGGCACCTCCCCGCGTTTGGCGGCGGCGGGGAAGGTCTCAATGGCAAGACGTGGCCAACACCCCCGGTGCCACCGCCCGCCCTGGGGTGGCTTCTTGGGTTAGGTGTCGCGAGCCCCGATCGGGGGGTTGTGGCATGTGGCACCCACCCTGCGCACTCTAAGGGATCTCCCCACGTCCGCCAACCCCACTGGCCCCCACGGCCATACGCCTACCCACCTGGCTTTTCCCTGGGAGCCCATCGCGAGGGGGCTTGCACTGCCAGACCCGAGCTTCCATCTATGCCAAAACCTGGGGTCCCCCTGCCTCTTTTCTCATATTCTGAGTAATATCATCTCCCCATCGGAATATTTTCAAACTCTTTCTCAGACGATTTGTACACCCCCAGTGTGCACCACCTCTCAGAGGGAGTAAAGGGGAGTTGAACCCTCTGTAGTAGGAGTTCACATCAGCCTCTTCCTCCCGTGAATATTCATAGAACACTATCCCCACCGTTGTTTCTACTTCCAGTGAAAAAATGAATGTACTGATTGTCATATCTCCTCTCCCAAAGCAGGAAGTTGAAACTCTTGTCGCGGGGGGTGTACACCATTGTGATATAGAAATTAACATCGTTCTCTCCCGGGTTTTACATCAGGAGCAAGTCTATTAATTCATTAATATTAATAATTATATTAATATTAATAATAATTATTGATATTAATGATCACATTAAAGAGAGTAAAAATGATACTGGGTTTAAAAGGTTAACCGATTTGTAATCATAATTATTAGTAATATCACTATTAATAATAATATTATGATATTAGCAATTAATGTGACTTAAATCAATACCCAGTGATGCTGGGAATTACAATAATGCATTAGTATTAGGAACTAATAATATTATTTGATGGACATTAAACTATTAATAATTAATTGAAAGCAGGCATAATCATGTATTGCAAAATTTCATTTATCCCATAATTAATCATGGTATCTTACATTGAATTTTTAGTATCATTGATAATTATTAAAACTCGATCATTTGATGATTAATAATCATATTATTATTCCTCATTCCACAGGAAGTGTAAAAACTCCTTGTGATGCTGTTGCTTAATAACCGAGCGGGTCGGAAAGCAGGACTTTAGTTTTAATATCGCCAGCGAGGTGTACACTGCACCACGCGTTGACACATGAAACAGCTGGGGTCCTAATATGAACGGGGGTAGAGTATAGAGATAGATCCACATGACTCCAATTATAGCAAAATGGATGGATAGCTACGCGGTAATAATATTGCTCCTAATATTCCGGAAGAAGCCCTTTGCTTATTTAGTATTAGTGGTGGTGGCCGAATATGGCACTGAGGGGACAGTTTTTCATGAGATATAGTTCCTAGTATACGGAGTTGGAGAGGGATGATAATAATTCACAGGCTGTGTGCTCCCGCCCAGTGATATTGTAATTACTATCCTGGGAGGGAGAGGATGATATTGCACTCCGTACAGCAGGAGAGGCGTTACACCCAGTTGGGATTATTGTTCTAATATCCATGGGAGGGGACAGGCTGATATTACTCGCAATGTGGCACAGGGTGGGACATTCACCCACTGTTTTCTCATCCTTCTCAATATTCCAAGGCCGAGAGAGGACAGATATTAATCTCAGTATCACAGGGACACTGGGTGGGGGGTTGACAACCCCTTGTGATACTCTTCCCTATCCAGAGCAGGTTGCCAGGAGCCACCCCCGGAGGCTGGTTGGGAGCCCCATCGGGGGGGGTCAGGGCCGACCCCCCGCGATCGGGCTCCCAGCCGACCACCCCCCGGCCCGCCCCCCTGGCTTCTGGGAGCCCCCAGGTGCCGGGGGGTGGCAACCACGCCATCGGCTCCCAGCCGCACCCCCCGGCCCGCCCCCCTGGCTTCTGGGAGCCCACATCGCCCGGGGTGCAGGCACCCCGGCCGCGATCGGGCTCCCAGCCGCCACCCCCGGCCCGCCCCCTGGCTTCTGGGAGCCCCATCGCCGGGGGTGCAGGCACCCCCCGCGATCGGGCTCCCAGCCGCCACCCCGGCCCGCCCCCCTGGCTTCTGGGAGCCCCATCGCCGGGGGTGCAGGCACCCCCCGCGATCGGGCTCCCAGCCGCCACCCCCGGCCCGCCCCCCCCTGGCTTCTGGGAGCCCCATCGCCGGGGGTGCAGGCGCCCCCCGGCGATCGGGCTCCCAGCCGCCACCCCCGGCCCGCCCCCCTGGCTTCTGGGAGCCCCATCGCCGGGGGTGCAGGCACCCCCCGCGATCGGGCTCCCAGCCGCCACCCCCGGCCCGCCCCCCTGGCTTCTGGGAGCCCCATCGCCGGGGGTGCAGGAACCCCCCGCGATCGGGCTCCCAGCCGCCACCCCGGCCCGCCCCCCTGGCTTCTGGGAGCCCCATCGCCGGGGGTGCAGGCACCCCCCGCGATCGGGCTCCCAGCCGCCACCCCGGACCGCCCCCCTGGCTTCTGGGAGCCCCATCGCCGGGGGGTGCAGGCACCCCCGCGATCGGGCTCCCAGCCGCCACCCCCGGCCCGCCCCCCTGGCTTCTGGGAGCCCCATCGCCGGGGGGTGCAGGCACCCCCGCGATCGGGCTCCCAGCCGCCACCCCCGGCCCGCCCCCTGGCTTCTGGGAGCCCCCCAGGCCCGATCGCCGGGGGTGCAGGCACCCCCGCGATCGGGCTCCCAGCCGCCACCCCCCCCAGGCCCGCCCCCCCTGGCTTCTGGGAGCCCCATCGCCGGGGGTGCAGGCACCCCCCGCGATCGGGCTCCCAGCCGCCACCCCCGGCCCGCCCCCCTGGCTTCTGGGAGCCCCATCGCCGGGGGTGCAGGCACCCCCCGCGATCGGGCTCCCAGCCGCCACCCCCGGCCCGCCCCCCTGGCTTCTGGGAGCCCCATCGCCGGGGGTGCAGGCACCCCCGCGATCGGGGCTCCCAGCCGGCCACCCCCGGCCCGCCCCCCCCCCTGGCTTCTGGGAGCCCCATCGCGAGCCTTGTGGACCCCCTGCCTCTTTCTCATATTCTGAGTAATATCATCTCCCCATCGGAATATTTTCAACTCTTTCTCAGACGATTGTACACCCCCAGTGTGCACACCCTCAGAGGGAGTAACCCCCCTGTAGTAGGGCGTCACATCAGCCTCTTCCTCCTGAATATTCAGAACACTATCCCACCGTTGTTTCTACTTCCAGTGAAACTGATTGTCATATCCCTCCTCTCCCAAGCAGAAGTTGAAACTCTGTCGCGGGGGGTGTACACCATTGTGATATAGAAATTAACATCGTTCTCTCCCGGGTTTACATCAGGGGAGCAAGTCTATTTGGGGGGTAATTAATCATTAATATTAATTAAAGTATATTAATATTAATAATAATTATTGATATTAATGATCACAATAAAGAAGAGTAAAAATGAATACTGGTTTTAAAAAAGGTTAACCATTTGTAATCATAATTATTAGTAATATCACTATTAATAATAATATTATGATATTAGCAATTAATGTGGACTTAAATCAATACCCAGTGATGTTGGGAAATACAATAATGATTAGTATTAGGAACTAATAATATTATTTGATGACATTAATATTTAATAATTAATTGAAAGCAGGCATAATCATGTATTGAAAATCATTATCCATAATTAATCATGGTATCTTATGAATTTTTAGTATCATTGATAATTATTAAAAGTCGATCATGGGATTAATAATCATATTATTATTCCTCATTCCACAGGAAGTGTAAACCTCCTTGTGATTGCTGTTCTTAATAACCAGGGTCGGAAAGCAGGACTTTAGTTTTAATATCGCAGCAGGTTGTACACTCACCACGTGACACTGATCCCTAATATGAACGGGGGTAGAGTATCACATGACTCCAATTATAGCAATGGATGCCGATAGCTACGCGGTAATATTGCTCCTAATATTCCCGGAAGAAGCTTTGCTATTAGTCCGAATATGGCACTGAGGGGACAGTTTTTCTGAGATATAGTTCCTAGTATACGGAGTTGGAGAGGATGATAATAATTCACAGGCTGTGTGCTCCCGCCCAGTGATATTGTAATTACTATCCCATGGAGGGAGAGGATGATATTGCACTCCGTACAGCAGGAGGCGTACACCCAGTCTGGGATATTGTTCCTAATATCCATGGAGGGGACAGGCTGATATTACTCGCAATGTGGCACAGGGTGGACATTCACCCTGTTTTCAATCCTTCTCAATATTCCAAGGCCGAGAGACAGATATTAATCTCAGTATCACAGACACTGGACAACCCCCTTGTGATACTCTTCCAAATATCCAGAGCAGGTTGCCAGGAGCCACCCCCGGTCCGGCCCCCCTGGCTTTCTGGGAGCCCCATCGCCGGGGTGCAGGCACCCCCCCGCGATCGGGCTCCCAGCCGCTCCCCCGGCCCGCCCCCCCTTCTGGGAGCCCCATCGCCCGGGGGTGCAGGCCCCCCCCGCGAATCGCCCCCAGCCCCCCCGGCCCCGCCCCCCTGGCTTCTGGGAGCCCCATCGCCGGGGGTGCAGGCACCCCCCGCGATCGGGCTCCCAGCCGCCACCCCCGGCCCGCCCCCCTGGCTTCTGGGAGCCCCCATCGCCGGGGGTGCAGGCACCCCCCGCGATCGGGCTCCCAGCCGCCACCCCCCTCTCGCCCCTACCGCTATCGGCCCGCCCCCCTGGCTTCTGGGAGCCCCATCGCCGGGGGTGCAGGCACCCCCCGCGATCGGGCTCCCAGCCGCCACCCCCCCCCCCGCCCCCCCTGGCTTCTGGGAGCCCCATCGCCGGGGGTGCAGGCACCCCCCCCGCGATCGGGCTCCCAGCCGCCACCGGAGAGCCCCCCCGGCCCGCCCCCCTGGCTTCTGGGAGCCCCATCGCCGGGGTGCAGGCACCCCCCGCGATCGGGCTCCCCAGCCGCCACCCCCGGCCCCCCGCCCCCCTGGCTTCTGGGAGCCCCATCGCCGGGGGTGCAGGCACCCCCCGCGATAGGGCTCCCCCCTGCCGCCACCCCCCCGGCCCCCGCCCCCCTGGCTTCTGGGAGCCCCATCGCCGGGGGTGCAGGCACCCCCGCGATCGGGTAGCTCCCCAGCCGCCACCCCCCGTACCCGGCCCGCCCCCCCCTGGCTTCTGGGAGCCCCATCGCCGGGGGTGCAGGCACCCCCGCGATCGGGGGAAAGGCTCCCAGCCGCCCCCCCGGCCCGCCACCCCTGGCTTTCTGGGAGCCCCATCGCGGGGGTGCAGGCACCCCCGCGATCGGTGCTCCCAGCCGCCACCCCCGGCCCGGACCCCCCCTCCACTGGCTTCTGGGAAAGCCCCCTGCATTCGCGGAAAAAAGAAGCTTGTGGACCACCAGCCTCTTTCGTCATATTCTGAGTAATATCCATTCATCGTCCCATCGGAATTAATTTTCAACCTCTTTCTCTGTCGATACGGTTGTACACCCCCAGTGTGCACACCCTCAGAGGGAGTAAACCCCCCCTCCTCTATTTTAGTAGGAGTCACATCAGCCTCTTCCAGCCCTGAATATTCAGAACACTCTATCCCACCGTTTGTTTCTACTCAATGGATCCATTGAAAAATGATTGTCCATATCCTCCTCTCCCAAGCAAGAAGTTGTTGTTTGAAACTCTGGTCACGGGGGGTGTATCTGCGGGGTTGTCCCATTGTGTAGTATAGAAAATTAACATCGTCCTCCAGGGGGGCGGGTTTACATCAGGAGCAAGTATTCTATTAATCATTAATATAATAATTTTATTGGACTATTAATAATAATTAATTGATATTAATGCTCACAATAAAGAGAGTAAAAATGAATACTGGTTTAAAAAAAAAGTTAACCCTTTGTTTAATTATTAATTATTAGTAATTATCACTATTAATAATTATATTATGATATTAGCAATTAATGGGACCTTAAATCAATACCCAGTGATGCTGGGGAATACAATTAATGATTAGTATTAGGAACTAATAATATTATTTGATGACATTGTAATAATTAATAATTAATTGAAAGCAGAGGCATAAATCATGTATTTTGGAAAATAAGTATCCATAAGTTAATCATGGGTATCTTATGAAATTTTTTGGTATCATTGATAATTATTAAAAGTCGATTCATTGGTGATGAATTACAAACATAATTATTATTCCTCATTTCACACTGAGGAAGTGTAAACCTACATTTTGATGCTGTTTCTTAATAAACCTGGAGTCCGGAGACTAGCAGGAACTTTAGTTTTAATATCGCATCACGCAGGTGGTGCACTCACCAACGTGTACACTGATCGCTAATATTGAACGGGGCGGGGCTAGATTAGAGTGTTTAGACTAGGTTCTGGGTTTTTTTATTTGTAGATTTAGTTAGATGGTATAACGGATGACGCCAATTATAAGAATGGGAATGGATCGCTACGTGGTTAATATTGCTCCCTAATATTCCCCAGGAAGAAGCCTTAAGATAAAAGCCTTTTCTATTAAGTCCGAATATGGCACTGAGTCAGGGGTGGAGGGACAGTTTTTCTGAGGATATTAGTTCCTAGTATACGGGATGTAGTTGGCATGCAGGCATGCATAATTTTGTCACCAGGCAGGGGTGCGTGTTCGAGGGCTCGTTGGGCCTGGCCGGCATTGGTACATTTTACGCTACTTATACTTATCCAATGGGAGCGATGAGATGGGAGCACGTGATGATTATTAGCTCCCTCCCGAGACAGCCAGGAGGCGTATACGAAACCCAGTCTGGGAATATGGGTTCCTAATATTCCTATTGGAGGGGGACCCAGGCTGTTCTGTTACTGACTCGCTACTGATGGCAAAACAAGTGGTGGACAGTCAACCCTGTTTCATTTCATTTTCATCCTTCTCAATATTCCAAGGACGAGTAGTGGACTACGAACGAGGACTGATGGCCGAGCGAGGTGACAGTTATTAATCTCAGTATCACAGAAACTGGACAACCCTTCTACTTGTGAATACTACTTCCAAAAATTTCACAGAGCAGGTTGCAAGGAAGCCACCCCCGGGACGGCCCCC
>NW_026089099.1:0-13904 GCF_024542745.1 Macaca thibetana thibetana | reverse complement strand
GGACTAATAGCAAAGGCTTCTTCCGGGAATATTAGGAGCAATATTACCGCGTAGCTATCCATTATCAATGATACTAAAAATTCATAAGATACCATGATTAATTATGGATAATGATTTTCAATACATCTGATTATGCCTGCTTTCAATTAATTATTAATATTAATGTCATCAAATAATATTATTAAGTTCCTAATACTAATCAATTATTGTATTCCCAGCATCACTGGGTATTGATTTAAGTCACATTAATTGCTAATATCATAATATTATTATTAATAGTGATATTACTAATAATTATGATTACAAATGTTAACCTTTTAAACCATATTCATTTTTACTCTCTTTATTGTGATCATTAATATCAATAATTATTATTAATATTAATATAATTATTAATATTAATGATTAATAGACTTGCTCCTGATGTAAACCCGGGAGAGAACGATGTTAATTTCTATATCACAATGGTGTACACCCCCCGCGACAGATTTCAACTTCTGCTTGGGAGAGGAGGATATGACAATCAGTTTCACTGGAAGTAGAAACAACGGTGGGATAGTGTTCTGAATATTCAGGGAGGAAGAGGCTGATGTGACTCCCTACTACAGAGGGGGTTACTCCCTCTGAGGGTGTGCACACTGGGGGTGTACAATCGTCTGAGAAAGAGTTGAAAATATTCCGATGGGGAGATGATATTACTCAGAATATGAGAAAGAGGCAGGGGGTCCACAAGGCTCGCGATGGGGCTCCCAGAAGCCAGGGGGGCGGGCCGGGGTGGCGGCTGGGAGCCCGATCGCGGGGGGTGCCTGCACCCCCGGCGATGGGGCTCCCAGAAGCCAGGGGGGCGGGCCGGGGGTGGCGGCTGGGAGCCCGATCGCGGGGGTGCCTGCACCCCCGGCGATGGGGCTCCCAGAAGCCAGGGGGGGGGCCGGGGGTGGCGGCTGGGAGCCCGATCGCGGGGGGTGCCTGCACCCCCGGCGATGGGGCTCCCAGAAGCCAGGGGGGGGCGGGCCGGGGGTGGCGGCTGGGAGCCCGATCGCGGGGGGTGCCTGCACCCCCGGCGATGGGGCTCCCAGAAGCCAGGGGGGCGGGCCGGGGGTGGGCGGCTGGGAGCCCGATCGCGGGGGGGTGCCTGCACCCCCGGCGATGGGGCTCCCAGAAGCCAGGGGGGCGGGCCGGGGGTGGCGGCTGGGAGCCCGATCGCGGGGGGTGCCTGCACCCCCGGCGATGGGGCTCCCAGAAGCCAGGGGGGCGGGCCGGGGGTGGCGGCTGGGAGCCCGATCGCGGGGGGTGCCTGCACCCCCGGCGATGGGGCTCCCAGAAGCCAGGGGGGCGGGCCGGGGGTGGCGGCTGGGAGCCCGATCGCGGGGGTGCCTGCACCCCCGGCGATGGGGCTCCCAGAAGCCAGGGGGGCGGGCCGGGGTGGCGGCTGGGAGCCCGCGGGGGGTGCCTGCACCCCCGGCGATGGGGCTCCCAGAAGCCAGGGGGGCGGGCCGGGGTGGCGGCTGGGAGCCCGATCGCGGGGGGGTGCCTGACCCCCCCGGCGATGGGGCTCCCAGAAGCCAGGGGGGCGGGCCGGGGTGGCGGCTGGGAGCCCGATCGCGGGGGGGTGCCTGGAATGGGGCTCCCAGAAGCACAAGGGGTTGTCCAGTGATCTGTGATACTGAGGGTTAATATCTGTCTCTCGGCCTTGGAATATTGAGAAGGATGAAACAGGGTGAATGTCCACCCTGTGCCACATTGCGAGTAATATCAGCCTGTCCCCTCCATGGATATTAGGAACAATATCCCAGACTGGGTGTACGCCTCCTGCTGTACGGAGTGCAATATCATCCTCTCCCTCCCAGGATAGTAATTACAATATCACTGGGCGGGAGCACACAGCCTGTGAATTATTATCATCCTCTCCAACTCCGTATACTAGGAACTATATCTCAGAAAAACTGTCCCCTCAGTGCCATATTCGGACTAATAGCAAAGGCTTCTTCCGGGAATATTAGGAGCAATATTACCGCGTAGCTATCCATCCATTGCTATAATTGGGAGTCATGTGATACTCTACCCCCGTTCATATTAGGATCAGTGTCACGTGGTGAGTGTACACCTGCTGCGATATTAAAAACTAAAGTCCTGCTTTCCGACCCTGGTTATTAAGAACAGCATCACAAGGAGGTTTACACTTCCTGTGGAATGAGGAATAATAATATGATTATTAATCATCAATGATCGATTTTAATAATTATCAATGATACTAAAAATTCATAAGATACCATGATTAATTATGGATAATGATTTTCAATACATGATTATGCCTGCTTTCAATTAATTATTAATATTAATGTCATCAAATAATATTATTAGTTCCTAATACTAATCATTATTGTATTCCCAGCATCACTGGGTATTGATTTAAGTCACATTAATTGCTAATATCATAATATTATTATTAATAGTGATATTACTAATAATTATGATTACAAATGGTTAACCTTTTAAACCAGTATTCATTTTTACTCTCTTTATTGTGATCATTAATATCAATAATTATTATTAATATTAATATAATTATTAATATTAATGATTAATAGACTTGCTCCTGATGTAAACCCGGGAGAGAACGATGTTAATTTCTATATCACAATGGTGTACACCCCCCGCGACAGAGTTTCAACTTCTGCTTGGGAGAGGAGGATATGACAATCAGTTTCACTGGAAGTAGAAACAACGGTGGGATAGTGTTCTGAATATTCAGGGAGGAAGAGGCTGATGTGACTCCTACTACAGAGGGGGTTACTCCCTCTGAGGGTGTGCACACTGGGGGTGTACAATCGTCTGAGAAAGAGTTGAAAATATTCCGATGGGGAGATGATATTACTCAGAATATGAGAAAGAGGCAGGGGGGTCCACAAGGCTCGCGATGGGGCTCCCAGAAGCCAGGGGGGGGGGGGCCGGGGGTGGCGGCTGGGAGCCCGATCGCGGGGGGTGCCTGCACCCCCGGCGATGGGGCTCCCAGAAGCCAGGGGGGCGGGCCGGGGGTGGCGGCTGGGAGCCCGATCGCGGGGGGTGCCTGCACCCCCGGCGATGGGGCTCCCAGAAGCCAGGGGGGCGGGCCGGGGGTGGCGGCTGGGAGCCCGATCGCGGGGGGGGCCTGCACCCCCGGCGATGGGGCTCCCAGAAGCCAGGGGGGGCGGGCCGGGGGTGGCGGCTGGGAGCCCGATCGCGGGGGGTGCCTGCACCCCCGGCGATGGGGCTCCCAGAAGCCAGGGGGGCGGGCCGGGGGTGGCGGCTGGGAGCCCGATCGCGGGGGGTGCCTGCACCCCCGGCGATGGGGCTCCCAGAAGCCAGGGGGGCGGGCCGGGGGTGGCGGCTGGGAGCCCGATCGCGGGGGGTGCCTGCACCCCCGGCGATGGGGCTCCCAGAAGCCAGGGGGGCGGGCCGGGGGTGGCGGCTGGGAGCCCGATCGCGGGGGGTGCCTGCACCCCCGGCGATGGGGCTCCCAGAAGCCAGGGGGGGCGGGCCGGGGGTGGCGGCTGGGAGCCCGATCGCGGGGGGTGCCTGCACCCCCGGCGATGGGGCTCCCAGAAGCCAGGGGGGCGGGCCGGGGGTGGCGGCTGGGAGCCCGATCGCGGGGGGTGCCTGCACCCCCGGCGATGGGGCTCCCAGAAGCCAGGGGGGCGGGCCGGGGGTGGCGGCTGGGAGCCCGATCGCGGGGGGTGCCTGCACCCCCGGCGATGGGGCTCCCAGAAGCCAGGGGGGCGGGCCGGGGGTGGCGGCTGGGAGCCCGATCGCGGGGGTGCCTGCACCCCCGGCGATGGGGCTCCCAGAAGCCAGGGGGGGGCCGGGGGTGGCGGCTGGGAGGGCCCCAGATCGCGGCTGGGAGGGCGGGGTGCCTGCACCCCCGGCGATGGGGCTCCCAGAAGCCAGGGGGGCGGGCCGGGGGTGGCGGCTGGGAGCCCGATCGCGGGGGGGGGTGCCTGCACCCCCGGCGATGGGGCTCCCAGAAGCCAGGGGGGCGGGCCGGGGGTGGCGGCTGGGAGCCCGATCGCGGGGGGTGCCTGCACCCCCGGCGATGGGGCTCCCAGAAGCCAGGGGGGCGGGCCGGGGGTGGCGGCTGGGAGCCCGATCGCGGGGGGTGCCTGCACCCCCGGCGATGGGGCTCCCAGAAGCCAGGGGGGCGGGCCGGGGTGGCGGCTGGGAGCCCGATCGCGGGGGGTGCCTGCACCCCCGGCGATGGGGCTCCCAGAAGCCAGGGGGGGGGGGGGCCGGGGGGTGGCGGCTGGGAGCCCGATCGCGGGGGGTGCCCTGCACCCCCGGCGATGGGGCTCCCAGAAGCCAGGGGGGCGGGCCGGGGGTGGCGGCTGGGAGCCCGATCGCGGGGGGTGCCTGCACCCCCGGCGATGGGGCTCCCAGAAGCCAGGGGGGCGGGCCGGGGTGGCGGCTGGGAGCCCGATCGCGGGGGGTGCCTGCACCCCCGGCGATGGGGCTCCCAGAAGCCAGGGGGGCGGGCCGGGGGTGGCGGCTGGGAGCCCGATCGCGGGGGGTGCCTGCACCCCCGGCGATGGGGCTCCCAGAAGCCAGGGGGGCGGGCCGGGGGTGGCGGCTGGGAGCCCGATCGCGGGGGGGTGCCTGCACCCCCGGCGATGGGGCTCCCAGAAGCCAGGGGGGCGGGCCGGGGGTGGCGGCTGGGAGCCCGATCGCGGGGGGGGCCTGCACCCCCGGCGATGGGGCTCCCAGAAGCCAGGGGGGCGGGCCGGGGGTGGCGGCTGGGAGCCCGATCGCGGGGGGTGCCTGCACCCCCGGCGATGGGGCTCCCAGAAGCCAGGGGGGCGGGCCGGGGGTGGCGGCTGGGAGCCCGATCGCGGGGGGGTGCCTGCACCCCCGGCGATGGGGCTCCCAGAAGCCAGGGGGGCGGGGGCCGGGGGTGGCGGCTGGGAGCCCGATCGCGGGGGGTGCCTGCACCCCCGGCGATGGGGCTCCCAGAAGCCAGGGGGGCGGGCCGGGGGTGGCGGCTGGGAGCCCGATCGCGGGGGGTGCCTGCACCCCCGGCGATGGGGCTCCCAGAAGCCAGGGGGCGGGCCGGGGGTGGCGGCTGGGAGCCCGATCGCGGGGGGTGCCTGCACCCCCGGCGATGGGGCTCCCAGAAGCCAGGGGGGCGGGCCGGGGGTGGCGGCTGGGAGCCCGATCGCGGGGGGTGCCTGCACCCCCGGCGATGGGGCTCCCAGAAGCCAGGGGGGGCGGGCCGGGGGGTGGCGGCTGGGAGCCCGATCGCGGGGGGTGCCTGCACCCCCGGCGATGGGGCTCCCAGAAGCCAGGGGGGCGGGCCGGGGGTGGCGGCTGGGAGCCCGATCGCGGGGGGTGCCTGCACCCCCGGCGATGGGGCTCCCAGAAGCCAGGGGGGCGGGCCGGGGGTGGCGGCTGGGAGCCCGATCGCGGGGGGTGCCTGCACCCCCGGCGATGGGGCTCCCAGAAGCCAGGGGGGCGGGCCGGGGGTGGCGGCTGGGAGCCCGATCGCGGGGGGGGTGCCTGCACCCCCGGCGATGGGGCTCCCAGAAGCCAGGGGGGCGGGCCGGGGGTGGCGGCTGGGAGCCCGATCGCGGGGGGTGCCTGCACCCCCGGCGATGGGGCTCCCAGAAGCCAGGGGGGGCGGGCCGGGGGTGGCGGCTGGGAGCCCGATCGCGGGGGGTGCCTGCACCCCCGGCGATGGGGCTCCCAGAAGCCAGGGGGGCGGGCCGGGGGTGGCGGCTGGGAGCCCGATCGCGGGGGGTGCCTGCACCCCCGGCGATGGGGCTCCCAGAAGCCAGGGGGGCGGGCCGGGGGTGGCGGCTGGGAGCCCGATCGCGGGGGGTGCCTGCACCCCCGGCGATGGGGCTCCCCAGAAGCCAGGGGGGCGGGGGGGCCGGGGGTGGCGGCTGGGAGCCCGATCGCGGGGGGTGCCTGCACCCCCGGCGATGGGGCTCCCAGAAGCCAGGGGGGGGGCCGGGGGCGGCTGGCGGGGGGGGTGGCGGCTGGGAGCCCGATCGCGGGGGGTGCCTGCACCCCCGGCGATGGGGCTCCCAGAAGCCAGGGGGGCGGGCCGGGGGTGGCGGCTGGGAGCCCGATCGCGGGGGGTGCCTGCACCCCCGGCGATGGGGCTCCCAGAAGCCAGGGGGGCGGGCCGGGGGTGGCGGCTGGGAGCCCGATCGCGGGGGGGTGCCTGCACCCCCGGCGATGGGGCTCCCAGAAGCCAGGGGGGCGGGCCGGGGGTGGCGGCTGGGAGCCCGATCGCGGGGGGTGCCTGCACCCCCGGCGATGGGGCTCCCAGAAGCCAGGGGGGCGGGCCGGGGGTGGCGGCTGGGAGCCCGATCGCGGGGGGTGCCTGCACCCCCGGCGATGGGGCTCCCAGAAGCCAGGGGGGCGGGCCGGGGGTGGCGGCTGGGAGCCCGATCGCGGGGGGTGCCTGCACCCCCGGCGATGGGGCTCCCAGAAGCCAGGGGGGCGGGCCGGGGGTGGCGGCTGGGAGCCCGATCGCGGGGGGTGCCTGCACCCCCGGCGATGGGGCTCCCAGAAGCCAGGGGGGCGGGCCGGGGGTGGCGCGGCTGGGAGCCCGATCGCGGGGGGGGGGGGTGCCTGCACCCCCGGCGATGGGGCTCCCAGAAGCCAGGGGGGGCGGGCCGGGGGTGGCGGCTGGGAGCCCGATCGCGGGGGGTGCCTGCACCCCCGGCGATGGGGCTCCCAGAAGCCAGGGGGGCGGGCCGGGGGGTGGCGGCTGGGAGCCCGATCGCGGGGGGTGCCTGCACCCCCGGCGATGGGGCTCCCAGAAGCCAGGGGGGCGGGCCGGGGGTGGCGGCTGGGAGCCCGATCGCGGGGGGGTGCCTGCACCCCCGGCGATGGGGCTCCCAGAAGCCAGGGGGGCGGGCCGGGGGTGGCGGCTGGGAGCCCGATCGCGGGGGGTGCCTGCACCCCCGGCGATGGGGCTCCCAGAAGCCAGGGGGGCGGGCCGGGGGTGGCGGCTGGGAGCCCGATCGCGGGGGGTGCCTGCACCCCCGGCGATGGGGCTCCCAGAAAGCCAGGGGGGCGGGCCGGGGGTGGCGGCTGGGAGCCCGATCGCGGGGGGTGCCTGCACCCCCGGCGATGGGGCTCCCAGAAGCCAGGGGGGCGGGGGCCGGGGGTGGCGGCTGGGAGCCCGATCGCGGGGGTGCCTGCACCCCCGGCGATGGGGCTCCCAGAAGCCAGGGGGGCGGGCCGGGGGTGGCGGCTGGGAGCCCGATCGGGGGGGTGCCTGCACCCCCCGGCGATGGGGCTCCCAGAAGCCAGGGGGGCGGGCCGGGGGTGGCGGCTGGGAGCCCGATCGCGGGGGTGCCTGACCCCCCCCGATGGGGCTCCCAGAAGCCAGGGGGGCGGGCCGGGGGCGGCTGGGAGCCCGGCTGGGAGCCCGATCGCGGGGGGGTGCCTGACCCCCCCGCGATGGGGCTCCCAGAAGCCAGGGGGGCCGGGGGTGGCTCCTGGCAACCTGCTCTGGATATTTGGAAGAGTATCACAAGGGGTTGTCCAGTGTCTGTGATACTGAGATTAATATCTGTCTCTCGGCCTTGGAATATTGAGAAGGATGAAACAGGGTGAATGTCCACCCTGTGCCACATTGCGAGTAATATCAGCCTGTCCCCTCCATGGATATTAGGAACAATATCCCAGACTGGGTGTACGCCTCCTGCTGTACGGAGTGCAATATCATCCTCTCCCTCCCAGGATAGTAATTACAATATCACTGGGCGGGAGCACACAGCCTGTGAATTATTATCATCCTCTCCAACTCCGTATACTAGGAACTATATCTCAGAAAAACTGTCCCCTCAGTGCCATATTCGGACTAATAGCAAAGGCTTCTTCCGGGAATATTAGGAGCAATATTACCGCGTAGCTATCCATCCATTGCTATAATTGGAGTCATGTGATACTCTACCCCCCGTTCATATTAGGATCAGTGTCACGTGGTGAGTGTACACCTGCTGCGATATTAAAACTAAAGTCCTGCTTTCCGACCCTGGTTATTAAGAACAGCATCACAAGGAGGTTTACACTTCCTGTGGAATGAGGAATAATAATATGATTATTAATCATCAATGATCGATTTTAATAATTATCAATGATACTAAAAATTCATAAGATACCATGATTAATTATGGATAATGATTTTCAATACATGATTATGCCTGCTTTCAATTAATTATTAATATTAATGTCATCAAATAATATTATTAGTTCCTAATACTAATCATTATTGTATTCCCAGCATCACTGGGTATTGATTTAAGTCACATTAATTGCTAATATCATAATATTATTATTAATAGTGATATTACTAATAATTATGATTACAAATGGTTAACCTTTTAAACCAGTATTCATTTTTACTCTCTTTATTGTGATCATTAATATCAATAATTATTATTAATATTAATATAATTATTAATATTAATGATTAATAGACTTGCTCCTGATGTAAACCCGGGAGAGAACGATGTTAATTTCTATATCACAATGGTGTACACCCCCCGCGACAGAGTTTCAACTTCTGCTTGGGAGAGGAGGATATGACAATCAGTTTCACTGGAAGTAGAAACAACGGTGGGATAGTGTTCTGAATATTCAGGGAGGAAGAGGCTGATGTGACTCCTACTACAGAGGGGGTTACTCCCTCTGAGGGTGTGCACACTGGGGGTGTACAATCGTCTGAGAAAGAGTTGAAAATATTCCGATGGGGAGATGATATTACTCAGAATATGAGAAAGAGGCAGGGGGTCCACAAGGCTCGCGATGGGGCTCCCAGAAGCCAGGGGGGCGGGCCGGGTGTGGCGGCCGGGAGGCCGAGCGCCGGGGTGCCTGCACCCCCGGCGATGGGGCTCCCAGAAGCCAGGGGGGGGCCGGGGTGGCGGGCCGGGGGTGGCGGCTGGGAGCCCGATCGCGGGGGGTGCCTGCACCCCCGGCGATGGGGCTCCCAGAAGCCAGGGGGGCGGGCCGGGGTGGCGGCTGGGAGCCCGATCGCGGGGGGTGCCTGCACCCCCGGCGATGGGGCTCCCAGAAGCCAGGGGGGCGGGCCGGGGGTGGCGGCTGGGAGCCCGATCGCGGGGGGTGCCTGCACCCCCGGCGATGGGGCTCCCAGAAGCCAGGGGGGCGGGCCGGGGGTGGCGGCTGGGAGCCCGATCGCGGGGGGTGCCTGCACCCCCGGCGATGGGGCTCCCAGAAGCCAGGGGGGCGGGCCGGGGGTGGCGGCTGGGAGCCCGATCGCGGGGGGTGCCTGCACCCCCGGCGATGGGGCTCCCAGAAGCCAGGGGGGCGGGCCGGGGGGGGCGGCTGGGAGCCCGATCGCTGGGATCGCGGGGGCCTGCACCCCCGGCGATGGGGCTCCCAGAAGCCAGGGGGGCGGGCCGGGGGTGGCGGCTGGGAGCCCGATCGCGGGGGGTGCCTGCACCCCCGGCGATGGGGCTCCCAGAAGCCAGGGGGGCGGGCCGGGGGTGCGGCTGGGAGCCCGATCGCGGGGGGTGCCTGCACCCCCCGGCGATGGGGCTCCCAGAAGCCAGGGGGGCGGGCCGGGGGTGGCGGCTGGGAGCCCGATCGCGGGGGGGTGCCTGACCCCCCCGCGATGGGGCTCCCAGAAGCCAGGGGGGCCGTCCGGGGGTGGCTCCTGGCAACCTGCTCTGGATATTTGGAAGAGTATCACAAGGGGTTGTCCAGTGTCTGTGATACTGAGATTAATATCTGTCTCTCGGCCTTGGAATATTGAGAAGGATGAAACAGGGTGAATGTCCACCCTGTGCCACATTGCGAGTAATATCAGCCTGTCCCCTCCATGGATATTAGGAACAATATCCCAGACTGGGTGTACGCCTCCTGCTGTACGGAGTGCAATATCATCCTCTCCCTCCCAGGATAGTAATTACAATATCACTGGGCGGGAGCACACAGCCTGTGAATTATTATCATCCTCTCCAACTCCGTATACTAGGAACTATATCTCAGAAAAACTGTCCCCTCAGTGCCATATTCGGACTAATAGCAAAGGCTTCTTCCGGGAATATTAGGAGCAATATTACCGCGTAGCTATCCATCCATTGCTATAATTGGAGTCATGTGATACTCTACCCCCGTTCATATTAGGATCAGTGTCACGTGGTGAGTGTACACCTGCTGCGATATTAAAACTAAAGTCCTGCTTTCCGACCCTGGTTATTAAGAACAGCATCACAAGGAGGTTTACACTTCCTGTGGAATGAGGAATAATAATATGATTATTAATCATCAATGATCGATTTTAATAATTATCAATGATACTAAAAATTCATAAGATACCATGATTAATTATGGATAATGATTTTCAATACATGATTATGCCTGCTTTCAATTAATTATTAATATTAATGTCATCAAATAATATTATTAGTTCCTAATACTAATCATTATTGTATTCCCAGCATCACTGGGTATTGATTTAAGTCACATTAATTGCTAATATCATAATATTATTATTAATAGTGATATTACTAATAATTATGATTACAAATGGTTAACCTTTTAAACCAGTATTCATTTTTACTCTCTTTATTGTGATCATTAATATCAATAATTATTATTAATATTAATATAATTATTAATATTAATGATTAATAGACTTGCTCCTGATGTAAACCCGGGAGAGAACGATGTTAATTTCTATATCACAATGGTGTACACCCCCCGCGACAGAGTTTCAACTTCTGCTTGGGAGAGGAGGATATGACAATCAGTTTCACTGGAAGTAGAAACAACGGTGGGATAGTGTTCTGAATATTCAGGGAGGAAGAGGCTGATGTGACTCCTACTACAGAGGGGGTTACTCCCTCTGAGGGTGTGCACACTGGGGGTGTACAATCGTCTGAGAAAGAGTTGAAAATATTCCGATGGGGAGATGATATTACTCAGAATATGAGAAAGAGGCAGGGGGTCCACAAGGCTCGCGATGGGGCTCCCAGAAGCCAGGGGGCGGGCCGGGGTGGCGGCTGGGAGCCCGATCGCGGGGGGTGCCTGCACCCCCGGCGATGGGGCTCCCAGAAGCCAGGGGGGCGGGCCGGGGGTGGCGGCTGGGAGCCCGATCGCGGGGGGTGCCTGCACCCCCGGCGATGGGGCTCCCAGAAGCCAGGGGGGCGGGCCGGGGGTGGCGGCTGGGAGCCCGATCGCGGGGGGGTGCCTGCACCCCCGGCGATGGGGCTCCCAGAAGCCAGGGGGGCGGGCCGGGGGTGGCGGCTGGGAGCCCGATCGCGGGGGGTGCCTGCACCCCCGGCGATGGGGCTCCCAGAAGCCAGGGGGGCGGGCCGGGGGTGGCGGCTGGGAGCCCGATCGCGGGGGGTGCCTGCACCCCCGGCGATGGGGCTCCCAGAAGCCAGGGGGGCGGGCCGGGGGTGGCGGCTGGGAGCCCGATCGCGGGGGGTGCCTGCACCCCCGGCGATGGGGCTCCCAGAAGCCAGGGGGCGGGCCGGGGGTGGCGGCTGGGAGCCCGATCGCGGGGGGTGCCTGCACCCCCGGCGATGGGGCTCCCAGAAGCCAGGGGGGCGGGCCGGGGGTGGCGGCTGGGAGCCCGATCGCGGGGGGTGCCTGCACCCCCGGCGATGGGGCTCCCAGAAGCCAGGGGGGCGGGCCGGGGGTGGCGGCTGGGAGCCCGATCGCGGGGGGTGCCTGCACCCCCGGCGATGGGGCTCCCAGAAGCCAGGGGGGCGGGCCGGGGGTGGCGGCTGGGAGCCCGATCGCGGGGGGTGCCTGCACCCCCGGCGATGGGGCTCCCAGAAGCCAGGGGGGCGGGCCGGGGGTGGCGGCTGGGAGCCCCTGATCGAAGCCAGGGGGGGGGCCGGGGGTGCCTGGGAGCCCGATCCCCCGGCGATGGGGCTCCCAGAAGCCAGGGGGGCGGGCCGGGGGTGGCGGCTGGAGCCCGATCGCGGGGGGTGCCTGCACCCCCGGCGATGGGGCTCCCAGAAGCCAGGGGGGCGGGCCGGGGGTGGCGGCTGGGAGCCCGATCGCGGGGGGGTGCCTGACCCCCCCGGCGATGGGGCTCCCAGAAGCCAGGGGGGCGGGCCGGGGGTGGCGGCTGGGAGCCCGATCGCGGGGGGGTGCCTGACCCCCCCGCGATGGGGCTCCCAGAAGCCAGGGGGGCCGTCCGGGGGTGGCTCCTGGCAACCTGCTCTGGATATTTGGAAGAGTATCACAAGGGGTTGTCCAGTGTCTGTGATACTGAGATTAATATCTGTCTCTCGGCCTTGGAATATTGAGAAGGATGAAACAGGGTGAATGTCCACCCTGTGCCACATTGCGAGTAATATCAGCCTGTCCCCTCCATGGATATTAGGAACAATATCCCAGACTGGGTGTACGCCTCCTGCTGTACGGAGTGCAATATCATCCTCTCCCTCCCAGGATAGTAATTACAATATCACTGGGCGGGAGCACACAGCCTGTGAATTATTATCATCCTCTCCAACTCCGTATACTAGGAACTATATCTCAGAAAAACTGTCCCCTCAGTGCCATATTCGGACTAATAGCAAAGGCTTCTTCCGGGAATATTAGGAGCAATATTACCGCGTAGCTATCCATCCATTGCTATAATTGGAGTCATGTGATACTCTACCCCCGTTCATATTAGGATCAGTGTCACGTGGTGAGTGTACACCTGCTGCGATATTAAAACTAAAGTCCTGCTTTCCGACCCTGGTTATTAAGAACAGCATCACAAGGAGGTTTACACTTCCTGTGGAATGAGGAATAATAATATGATTATTAATCATCAATGATCGATTTTAATAATTATCAATGATACTAAAAATTCATAAGATACCATGATTAATTATGGATAATGATTTTCAATACATGATTATGCCTGCTTTCAATTAATTATTAATATTAATGTCATCAAATAATATTATTAGTTCCTAATACTAATCATTATTGTATTCCCAGCATCACTGGGTATTGATTTAAGTCACATTAATTGCTAATATCATAATATTATTATTAATAGTGATATTACTAATAATTATGATTACAAATGGTTAACCTTTTAAACCAGTATTCATTTTTACTCTCTTTATTGTGATCATTAATATCAATAATTATTATTAATATTAATATAATTATTAATATTAATGATTAATAGACTTGCTCCTGATGTAAACCCGGGAGAGAACGATGTTAATTTCTATATCACAATGGTGTACACCCCCCGCGACAGAGTTTCAACTTCTGCTTGGGAGAGGAGGATATGACAATCAGTTTCACTGGAAGTAGAAACAACGGTGGGATAGTGTTCTGAATATTCAGGGAGGAAGAGGCTGATGTGACTCCTACTACAGAGGGGGTTACTCCCTCTGAGGGTGTGCACACTGGGGGTGTACAATCGTCTGACTGGGAGCCCGATCGCGGGGGGTGCCTGCACCCCCGGCGATGGGGCTCCCAGAAGCCAGGGGGGCGGGCCGGGGGTGGCGGCTGGGAGCCCGATCGCGGGGGGTGCCTGCACCCCCGGCGATGGGGCTCCCAGAAGCCAGGGGGGCGGGCCGGGGGTGGCGGCTGGGAGCCCGATCGCGGGGGGTGCCTGCACCCCCGGCGATGGGGCTCCCAGAAGCCAGGGGGGCGGGCCGGGGGTGGCGGCTGGGAGCCCGATCGCGGGGGGTGCCTGCACCCCCGGCGATGGGGCTCCCAGAAGCCAGGGGGGCGGGCCGGGGGTGGCGGCTGGGAGCCCGATCGCGGGGGGTGCCTGCACCCCCGGCGATGGGGCTCCCAGAAGCCAGGGGGGCGGGCCGGGGGTGGCGGCTGGGAGCCCGATCGCGGGGGGTGCCTGCACCCCCGGCGATGGGGCTCCCAGAAGCCAGGGGGGCGGGCCGGGGGTGGCGGCTGGGAGCCCGATC
>NW_026089098.1:0-14139 GCF_024542745.1 Macaca thibetana thibetana | reverse complement strand
CGAGGCGGGTAGGCCAACGTGTGCACTGGGAGTTTCCAGGTGCGTGTCCTGGCACGCGGCCCAGAGGCCCCTGACAAGGCTCAGTGCACCAGGCACACAGTGGACTGTTGGTGCCTGACCCAACGAGGGAGTGAGGGAGGGCCGAGACACAGGTGCGGAGATGCACGGGACGGGGTGCAGTCAGGTGGAGAGTCATGCTGTGGGGTCCGGAAGAGACGGGTTCGAGAATAAATGGGACGGGGGTAGAGTCAGGTGGAGAGTCATGCTGCTGGGGTCTGGGAATCTGTGGCACTCTTTCCAGCTACTTTCCTATAACCAAAGCCCTTGAACGACTTTGCGTTTCAGAGACGACAGGGTATTAGTTTTTCATGATTGCTCTGAGGATTGCCGAAAGCAAATGTAACTTACAGGATGGAAGATATTGGAGACAGTAATTATAGATGACTTTTCTCAGTTTTTTGATTGTGGTAAAGTTACACAGCACTCTATTTTTAAGTGTATGGTTTTGTGGCATTAAGTGTGTTCACACTGTCGTGCTGCGATCACCGCCATCCATCTCCAGAACTTTCTGGTCTCCCCACGCTTGAAACTCGGTCTACCAAACACTAGCTCTCCTCCCGCCCCAGCTCTGGTAAGCACTACAGGTTGCTTACAAAATAAGCTTTTTCAGTAAGAGAAGGGGCAAGGAAAAGAGCTCTAAAGACTGTCTTGAGATTTGAGAAGTGTTTTAGGTTTTGTGTGTGGTTCCCGGTGTAAAGGAACTATTGAAGACGTGGGAAGGCGAAGGTCTGTGATCTCAGGAAGTGCTGGGCTGGGCAGCTTTCCCACTGTGACGGGGGCACTTGCCCTCAAACCTGCCTGAGATAATCGCGTGAGGATGGTGCTGCATTGTGACAGCTCTGAACTTGGTCTCCTTGAACGTTGCCAGGTACATAAGCTTTGGCGGTTACCGTCTAGTGTCTGTGGGAGACCTAGAATTTGAACATTGTTGACTTTAGGACACACTCATTTTAAACATTACCTGTTCTCATCAATAGGAAATATGCTGTGTCCTTTTTTTTTTTTTTTTTGAGAGGGAGTCACGCTCTGTCGCCCAGGCTGGGGTGCAGTGGCCGGATAAGCTCACTGCAAGCTCCGCTCCTGGGTTTACGCCATTCTTCCTCAGCCTCCCGAGTAGCTGGGACTACAGGCGCCCGCCAAATGGTTAGGTTTTTTTTTTTTTTTTTTTTATTTTTTAGTAGAGATGGGGTTTCACCGTGTTAGCCAGGATGGTCTCGATCCTGCCTCGTGATCCGCCCGTCTTGGCCCCCCAAAGTGCTGGGATTACAGGCTTGAGCCACCGCGCCCGGCAGCTGTAACAGTAGTTGCAGCGGACGCTACTTCTGGTTCATGGTCATCACCAAACACAAGCTTCTGGAAACCGTGTGAAAAATGAAGGGGAAAGTGCTTTTCTGCAAAGGGCTTTTTTGAACATCTTGTTTTTTTCTGGAATATCTGTTGTGGTGTAAAACGTTTTCATATTTAGGGGTTTGTAACGTGTTTTATACTGGTTAGCTTTGAAACCCCATGTTTTTGCATGTCATGGGGCTGCTTTATCCTGTTATTCTATGATATAGCAGGTTTGCAAAACTATTGGTTATTTCACTTTAAAAACCAAAGCAGCTTACAGATTGAGTGTGATTCCTGTAAGAATTTAATTGTAAAATTGATTTGTGTTCAACAAGCTTACTGGAATGGCTAGATCCGTGGACAAAAAGATAAGAACATGTCAAGTCTCTGGGCCAGGAAGGACTTCCAAATAATACAAGTGATACACATTAATTTCTTAACAAAAGATTAGATTTAGTACATAACTGTTTAAAACCTCCATATTTTCTATTATAGCCATTCCACAGTGCCCATGGGGGTGGGCTGCAGGACTGCCTATGGAATCCAAGGTCTGTGGGCACTCAGGTCCCTGCAATAAAATGGCATCGTGTTTGCATATGACATATGCACATCCTCCTGCAGACAGTCATGTCAGGGTTGCTCGTAACAGCTATACCATGGACATGCCATGCGAGTAGTTGTTTAATGAATAATAAAAAGTCTGAATGCTTAGTACAAACACATTAAAAAATATGTTGATCTATGGTTGGTTGAATCCACAGGCCTGGAACCCCGGGAGAGAGTACAAACTCTAGAAGCAAAACGAACAAAGCACTTGAGGTCAGCAGTGACGGGTGTGGGATCACACTGAATCTCATGTGTTTTGCTGTCTGTGTCACTGTGTCCCGTGTAAACGGGAATCATTTGTAGCTTAAGGTAAATAGGTAACAGGAAACACTACAGAGTGGGCACGAAGGCGCGCCCCTCATTACCCCGTGTTACAGCCAAGCGTCTGCCTCCTGGGGAAGGATTTGTTCTGTGGGGAGACTAGATGTTGATGATTTCCGGATGTGTGAAGGGAAACTCCCTCCGAGAAGCGTGGCTTTGGCCGGAGCACATCAGACGAGAGTTAGCGTGGCATGGAGTTTCCACAGTGGCCCTCAGGCCTGCTGCTTCTCTCCTCTCCCCACCCCTGGCCCTGACTCTTACCAAGGGAGGCAAGTTCAGCTCCAGCTGAGCCCCGCACAGGGCTGTGGGTCTCTAGGGCAGGTGCCCACCTTCGCCTGAACAGGCTGTGTCAGAGGAGGGTCTGGCTGTACTTGAGCTGTGAGAGATGCTCTCAGAGATCCAGCATCCTGAAAACCCAGGTGCTGAAGGTTCCTCCTCTTCCACCATCCTGCGGGGAAGGGGGTCTTATCCTGCTTCCCCTCAACCCAGGCTGACTTCTTGTCTGTTCTGTACACCTAGGTTTTCAGAACAGTTTTGTTAATCATCTAGCAGACAAACAACCATAAGGTGACAGCCTGGGAGGGTAGACGGCGCTGGAAGGTAGTTTCCTGAATAACAGCGTTCAGTTTCCTGTTTTGCCATCATTTGACCCAAGGCCCCAAGATAATTGAAATATTGTCAGCCAAACACCGATTTTTTATCTGAGTTTTTTTTTTTTTTTCTTTTTAAGTTATGGGTGCAAACTTATAACCAGGGACCTGACAAAAGAGAAGGATTTATTTGCAAAGTGAATGTCGGGGATGGTTGGCATTTGCCAACTCTGACTAGCAGGGACCCAGGCTGCTTCCGTTCTGCCGCCCAACTCCTGACCCTCCAGCTCCTGCCCCTGTTCCCACCAGCAGGAAGAGGAGCGGGAAGGTGCCTTTTCCCCTTTAAGGGGATGAGGTGAGAGTTGCACCTGCCAGTTTGCTAGTCCCTGGGGTGATTCTCCAGCATGGGTGGGAGTTGGGTTTGGAGGCCTGAGCCCCGTGAAGCTGGGGTTGCTGTTCCCTGAGCAGCAGGAAACTGGACTCTGGGAAGTGGGGTCAGAGGGTAGCATCCTCAGGAGGGGCCTCTCGTCCCGTTTGACATCTTCACTGCAAAAGGGGGTGTGGGCTTCATGGTCCATTGACAAATAGAACGTTACTTTTTTTTTTTTTTTTTTAAGCACATCGAACCCTAATTCCTTTGGCTTTTACTAAAGTGGCATTTTGTAATTCCACATGATTTCATTGATATACTCGCAGGAGAGAATGCTTCCTGTAAACCAGAAGGATCTCTGAGACGGTTCTCGGCCCATAGAGAGTTCATTTTCCCAAGGTTAAAGACACAGCCTCAGGAGGGGTTGAGGACACACTGCGACAGCCTCAGGAGGTCCTGGACATGTGTCCAAGGTGTTTGGGGCACAACTTGGTCTTACACATTTTAGGGAGACGTGAGACATCAATATATGTGAGATGTACGTTGGTTCAGTCTCCAGGAAGGGAGGGACGGCTCGAAGCGGGGAGGGGTTTCCAGGTCACAGGTAGATCAGACAAATGCATTTCTGGTGTACCTTTTCCAGAGGAAGCAGTCAGATCCGCATTTATCTCCGTGTGCAGATGGTGACTTTGAGTTCTCTCCTCTGTCCATGAGGAATTTCCTTGTGGATCCGTTGTGAGGGAGGTACGTGGCTTTTTTTTCCCCCCCCCCCAGTAGCTGTCTCTGTTCGGAAGAGCATGGGAGGCAGGTTTGCTCTAAGCTCTTCCTCACCTTGACGTCCCTTTAGCTTAGTGATTTTGGGGTCCTGAGATGTATTTTCAACTTCATGTTTCTGAACACACTGGCACTCTAAACAGTGTTGTAGGAGGCATCTAACTTACTTAGAAGAAGAATCTATTTGGAAAGACTTGAGCACCTTCGTCCTTGAGAGAACCAAGCCTTTGTTTAGTTTGCTTTGCCCTGAGGCTGTTACGCTGTCCCGGGCTGTGCGGCCTTAGAAAGCTGTGCCCCTGTGAGCTACTGCCTGTGGAATCTGGTGACTTTGAAGTTAATCCAGCAGCTACATGTTTTGGAAAGCAGATTCCCTCTTAAAGTGTTGGTGATTATGATTCTAGCACTAGAATTTCAGTGTGTATTTTCCACCCTTCTTACTTTGTCTCCTCATACACTGAGATGCTGCTGCATTTGCCCTTAGGCTTCACGGAGGGAGGGTCAGTTCTGACCCTTTCTTAGATATTGACCTTGAACGGACAGAATCGAGATTCAGAAAAACTCTCGAGCTGTGAGAGTGTGCTGATATCTATGTAAGTGGGGTTCATGTGTCAAACTCAGGTTTAAGAAAAACCAATTCTAGGCTGGGCATAGTGGCTCACACCTGTCATCCCAGCACCTTGGGAGGCTGAGGTGGGCACAGTTCACTTTTGAGCCCAGGAATTCGAGACCAGCCTGGGCAACATAGCAAGACCCTGACTCTACAAAAAATTAAATAGGAGTGGTGATGTACACCTGTGGGCCCAGCTACTCGGGAAGCTAAGGCTGGAGGATCACCCAAGCCTGGCAGGTTGAGGCTGCAGTGAACCATGATAGCACCACTGTACTTATGGTGCACTGTGCCTGAGTGACAGAAGAACAACCACCCCCCCCCCCACACACACAAAATATCAATTCATGCAGTGGCCAGTTCTGCTGGGACCACCTGTTAAGACTACTCTGGGTCTCATGGTTTGAGAAGCGTCTGTCCGGGGTCGAGAGGGAGTAGCTTGAGGGCCTAGAAACCAGTTCTTGTGGTTGAGCGTGATTGCGGGTGTGGAGTTGGGGGCAGGGCTCTCCACGGCATGAGTGGGTAAATGGATAGGCTTCCAGGACGAGCCCCTGTGACTTTGCCTGGTTTACATCCGTCCAATACAAATCCACAGGCTCTTACTCTAGAAGCTTCTGCCGGGGCTGATGATGGACTGGCCTGGGGACAGAGGGTGCCCTCAGAGCCTCAGGGTGCCGTCTGGTTTAGGAAGAGCACTTAGTCACCTAGATCTAGGATTTATGACACTACAAGGGGACTCCTCACACTCGGAGCAGCATCCATCTGCATTCTAGACTTGGTTCTAGGCAAAGTATTTTGGAGCCTGTTGGTACCCTGTGTTCTGTTTATGTGTAAAACAAGTTAGAGTTATAACTAGTTAAAACCTATTTTTAAAATTTTGTCACAGAATATGGCAGTTGTGGTGGAGCCTGGCCAGAGACCCCCACACTCAGACGCTGTTGCTTGCTGGAGTTGCAGGCGTTGCCTGCATCGGCTGCCCCTCCCGGCGTGTCTGTGTTCTTGACACGGGCGCCCATCGAGGCTCGGCCTGTGAGAATCGTGCCACCGTTTGTCTCCGTGTTCCTCTGAGGTTCCGCAGACTTCACGGTCCCGTGGCAGAGCGTACGGTATCTGCTTGCATCCTGATTTCCCCAAACCCCAGGACAGGCCAAGAGTTCCTTACACACAACTGCAGAGGGCCCCGTGGTGTGGATTTGCGGTGACACAGCCTTTCCCCAGCTTGGCCTTCGTCTCCAGAGTTGGCTTTAGGGTGATAGAAGCTTCCTTCAGACTGGGGGGCCCTGAAGCTTTGGTGCTAGGAATTCGGTGACCAGCACGGATGATACCCCATTTCTCTGCATTTGTAGCAATAGTTGTTAACACGACCACGAGATGTACAGAGGAAGGAAAAAGGAGGTTTTATTTTCAGAGTAACACTCTGTGCTTTGGGAAATGTGGTCTTGGGGGAGCTGTAAGCACACGCCCCTCAGGAGGGGAGGAGGCCGCGGCGTTACACGTTCCGGGGTTTGTTGGCTGTGTGTGTTCATCGGGCTCAAGGAATGTCTGAACGTTTACAGGGAAAGTGGGGTTTGTTCATCCGGTTCGTGCAATGTCTGAACACTTACAGGGAAAGTCTAGCACACATGCAGTGAGTTAACCTGTAACATCCATGTTCGCCTTGGGGCAAGCGTAACATTTGAAATGAGGTGGACTGGGCGTGTCATGTACAAAGGTGAGCTGTTGGGCGCAGACGTTTATGCGCAGCCTCAGTCACAGCCAGGACTGGCTCAGGGTCTGCAGCTTGTGGCGGGAAAGGACATTCACGAGGCCATTCTGTCCAGTTGGGGCTGCCGGCAGGGTCCCAGGGGGGGCTGTCTGGTCGACCGGCATCTGGAGTCCACCCAGGTCCAGTGGGCAGCGTTCCTCTACACCAGGCTTCTGATTGTGGAGGAGACTTCATGCTGGTTAACACACTGTACAGGAGTAGTGCCGTGGGGCTTTGGGGTCCACCTTCCCTATGATGCCGGTTACATTTCTCTCCGGACCTCATCGTAGCCACAGAGAGTGCACCTCGTCTGACAGCAGGGGGTGCCATGTTGATATAGTAATTTATTGTATTAACCTTTTTATTACTATTTTAATAACTTTTTTTTCTTTTTAAAGAGATAGGGTATTGCTGTGTTACTCAAGCCAGTCTTGAACTCCTGGCCTCAAGCAATCCTCCCACCTCGGCCTCCCAAAGTGCTGGGCTTATAGACGTGAGCCAGTGCGCCCAGCCTACAGCCATGTTTTTAAAACTCAGCAGTTTAAAAATCCTACTCCTTTCACCCCCTCAAGCAGGCTGGTTGGCCTTGTGCAAACTGGGGTGTCACGATCTTAGCCCCCCTTTTATTTTTCCCTTTGGCCTCAAGTTCTGATGAGAACAGCAGTTACAAAATGGGCATTAGGTGATTCTTCCGTTACTAAAGCCAGAATTCTCACCAGTTAGAGATGTTTGTCCCCAGGATCCCAGAAAGCTGTTTTGAATCAAGCCCGTAGCAAATAAGTAAGGAACTAAACTCTTGGTCCTCTGCTTAGTACCAGGGGAATGGGTTAGTTGCTGATACCCTTTGATCTGTGCTCACGTGCTGCATCTCATCACGGGAAGCAGAGTCGCCCTGTGGAATAAAGCCCGGCTCAAGGTGGCGCGTCGAGACGCTTGGGGCTGTCAGTCCCTTATACAGCGGCAGACTTGGAGACTCAGTATCGCGTGCAGAGCCCAGGCAACCGGAGTGCATCCACCTTAGAGACCACATGGACGGTCGGCAAGGTGGATGTCCGGGCATATGGCCTTGACAGGCCCACTGCGAGGTGAATTAGGAATTCGTTAGCAAAGAAATCAAACTCGCCTTTGGGTCCCAGCTGCTTGGAAGGCTGAGGCGGGAGGATTGCTTGAGCCAGAAGGTCAAGGCCGCGATGAGCCATGATTGTAATACTGCACTCTGGACCTGGGTGACATAGCGAGACTCCAAGTCAAAAAAAAAAAAAAAAAAAAAAAAAAAAAAAAAAAAACCCAAACCTTACTCTTCATAGCAAGAGGGAGAATTTATCAAAGTAACTGAAACAAAATCTTAGATGATGTAATTTCAGTGGCTAAGTGAGCTGTCCAGCCCACGTGGCTGGCTCACAACGCAACAGAGCCAGGTGCTGCTGCAACTGCCCCCCAACCCCGATCGCTTGTGGACATTTTCTGTTTTCCCATATCTCCCTTTTGGATACATAGCTCGCTACTTTATAGCTAAGCATCAGTAAAACAGGTTGTCTATTTTGAAAAGTAACTATTTTGTCTTTTAAGGACAGAAAATGAAGCAGGTGACAATAGCATGGCAACCTGGTGAATAGATTTAGAGGAATATTTAATACTTGGCACCACTCTGATCCCTTCTTCTCTCATGCTTAGTTACAGCTACCGCCTCCTAGGACAGAACACTTTGAGCTCTGTGAGTAGGAATTAAACATGTTCTAAATCAGAAGTTTTAGTTAAGCAGTATTTTATGTGAATGCCCAGATCCTAAGTGTTCACTGTACTGGTGTGTGGTGTTGAAGAAGGAACGAGGGCTTGGGGCCACGTCTATGGTGCAGCGTCCGCGTTCCCATATGTGAGATGAGGGCCATGAGACACGGCCTGGAAGGTTCAGACTGTGGGATTGAATGGATCTACCCACTCCTGGAAAGCCTCAAGTCTAACTTGACTTGGGCTGGTTTTAGGGAGATGCTGGCAGCGCTGTCCTCACAGGTCACTGGGAGGGGCTCTGGCACCGTCCCCGTCAGGTGTCTCATGATCAGCCCAGCTTGCTCATCTCAGAAGCTGCTGGTCGTGTTCTCGTTCCTGTTGTTTGTTGCGTGTTATTTAGGTTCTGTTCATGTGGGGACCTAGGAAGTTCCACAGTGAGAGGAGAGCCGCTGAGCCGCCTTCCTGCCTGGACGCCAGCCCCACGGAGGACCGTAACTGCTTGAGGTTGGCTTCTGCCCCCGGCCTCACCTGTGGAGGCATTGATGCAGTGGTACTTTCTAAGCTCCTGGGGCACACAGTGCTGTTGTGTGGATCCACAGGCCACTGTGGCGTCCAAGCACGTGCTCCCGGAGGAGAGGACTCTGCGGGCACTGATAGTGGGAGCTGGCTGAGAGTCCAGCGAGTGAGACTCCCTGTGACGTGCACAGCTGCCATCTGCACAGCCCCTCCTGACGCCAAGATGGTCGTGCGATAAATGCACAAAGCGCGTCTCCAGCAAAAAGCCGCCAAGTGTCCACATCCAGGATATCCACCAAGGTGGCCTTTTGGTGTTAATACGATGAATGTGAGCAGCAGGTGGTCTGCATTCGAGTGTGACTGTGCCACTGCAGTTTTGTTCTCATGTCTTGATGAGCATGAACGGTTCCTGACGAGGGTAGATAAGGATGCTGTGACCTGAGACTCTGCAGTATTGTAGCTTGAGGAACCAAGGAGTTTTTCTCTCTTGCAAACCTGTCAGGGAGGATGTTCCAGGCTGGTGACTGCTCCATGAGGTATTCAGAGATCCAGGTTTCTTCCCGACCCCTGCTCTGCGTTCCCAGGGACACGGCTGTCCTTGCCGTGGTTGGGAATGGGTGATTGCCATGCTGGCAGGGGAGGCTTAAGGTGAGAGTGGCCCTGATTTACCTAATCTACATAATGACAGGGAGCCTGGGAGTAAAGTGTAGCCATGGCCTGGAGGATGGATGATGGATGTTGGTGAATGACTGGCTGCACTCACCGCAGCTGGCCCAGGAATGGGGAAGGATGGCTGAGTATGCCGTTCAATGGTACCTGGTTCTTTCAGATTTGACTTCCTTATGGATTTTCTGCTGTAAAGAGGAGAGAGCCTGTGGTTCTAGGCCAAGCATCTCACTCATCTCATAACATCTTGTATCCCTCAGCCAACATTTATGTCAAGTTTTAGAAGTCCTATCAAACTGGCAAGCATTTCTCAATTTGGTTTAACCATTGGATTTTATATCTGTGTCTGCATGTCTATTTTACATCTATGTGGTTATTTGACACTCTGTAGTACCTTTGTAATAGGTTCTATTTGGTGGAAGTTACTTTCAACAAACCCTTGCTGCTACTTGAATTTTCAAGGTTGCAAGTAGAAAGGAGAGAATAAAAACCACATCTTCTCTAATTTTAAAATGTGTTGTTTCTCAAATCACACCAGAAGTACAGATATTACAAATTACAAAAGCAGCCAGAATCAAGGTTAAGAGATTTCTGGGCGATTCTGGCTAATCAGCAGTATTTGCTGAGGTGTGTGCAGCAGAGCAACATGCCAAAACGCCCGGGACGGGGGAGAGTTGGGAGGCCAGGCTGTGACTTCGGAGGTGCTGTTGCCTCAGGGAGAGGAGCTAGATGTAGAGAGGATAAAAATGAGATTGAGAGAGTGGGCAATGCATTTCTTAGTTTTTTTTAAAATAAAATGCTAATAGAGAACGTTTTTTTTGTAAGAATGTAAAATGTTACATCTTTGTTTTTTGAATTTAAGAGAATAATAATTTGCTTCTGAGATCTTTGTGACTGAGATTTGAAGTCTTAAGTATGGTTTTTTCTTCCATGTTTTATACATATGCACGTTATACACATATATGTAAGGTTATAAAAAGGAAATGGCCTGGAGTGGATCCTGTATTCACATTTATAATACACTTCACATAATGTGTATACTTCCAGTCACACTTAGGTCTAAGAGACTATGACTTGACTTGATAACCATTCAAGGTAATCGCGCCTCCCTTTCAGGCCTTTGACTTTAGCCAGGTTTTTTCTGGAAAGAGGAGAGAGAGAATGATTCCTGTGGTCTGCAGCTCACGTCATCTCATAACATCGGAAGCATCTTGTTGCCAGTCCATTTATGCCAAGTAGAGTCCAGGTGTCTCCAGTCATTTCTGCTCCCTGGTTTAACCTTATTTAAGCTGCCCTAGCAGGGCCTTTACATGTATGGTTATTGGGAAGTAGCCAGGGAAATAGCGCCTTTTGCGGGAAGTCCCTCCACGGTTGTCTACTAAACCCAGGATAGGAGGCGGAACCAGCCTCGGGCCAGTGCACTGGCCTCCTGAAAGTGCTTGCAGGGAAGCCTGAAAAAGTGCACATCTTGCTGAATTTTAAAGATGTGTACACTTTGAGATCAAATGTCCCACCCCTTGAGTAAAGATGATGACAGAAGGAGCCTGAGCAGGAACCGAATCAAGGTTAGAGAAAAGTCCTGGGCGATTATGGCTAATCAGCAGTAGTTGCCTGAGGTGGTGACAGGCAGGAGCAACATGCACAAAACCCCGGGGGGAACCGAGCGTGGAGCCCAGAAGCCAGGATCCCCATAGACTTCGGAGGTTTGTTGGTGCTCAGAAAAAAACGAGGCATGAGACCCCCCCCTAGATGTGAGATGTAGAAGCGATTGGGGAACCACAGGTTGTGACCACCTGCATTCCTCCTAGAATACAAGGAGATAGTTTTGTAAGCAGGGGAATAAAAGCTGACGAGTCAAAAATGAAATTGAGAGAGTGCAATGACTTCCTTTTTAGCCAGGCTAGAAATAAAATGCCGGGATAGATTCGTCAGGCCAGGTTTGTTTGGGAATGGTAACTGTTTTAAGAAGACGGAAAGACCCAGGTCAGCGAAGCAAGGTAATGTGCTTCTGAGGATCTTTGTGACTGAGATTTGAAGGTCTTAAGTGCTTGAATTCTAGGACCTGTAGCACATCTTTATACTATGCCCATGGTTAAGAATATGATTTGTTTGCCAGATCTTACTGGGTATATTGAAAAGGAAAAGTAAGCATATCTTCCCATTTATATACACTTCCATAATGTGTTTGACTTCATAGTCACACATTGTCTAAAAGAGCCCTATGACTTGACTTGGTAAACAGGCTGGGGGGTAATGTGGGGTATCTGCCCTTAGAACCTGGTGCTTTTGATGTGAGCAGGCCCTGCGAAAGCGCCTCCTGCGTTCAAGGCCTCACACAGCCCGTGCCAGGTTTTGGAAGCAGGAGTTTGTCTGCGGCCACTTCGGGAAAGCATGTGGTTGCCAGGATTGCCTAGAGCTCCAGGCTGTCTCCAGTCCCAGCCGAGCCTCCCTGGGGTAGAAGCTGCCCTACCAGGGGCCTGGACATGGACGTTAGGGCCTGGAGCCAGGGACCGCTCCTGAAGCGGGGGGCTCCCCTCACGGTCTGGCATGAGAACCGAGGATAGGAGGCGGAACCAGCCTCGGGCCAGTGCACGGCCTCCCTGAAGTGCTTGCGGGAAGCCCCAGCTGCACTTTGCTGACCCCATAGACAGCACCTCACTCTGTGAGATCCCCCTGGCCCACCCCTCAGGTTCCTAAAATGATGAAGGTTTCCTGAGCTGTGAATTTTTAGGTCTAGGCTAAAAAGTCCTGGGACAGGCTCACAGGGTTGTTTATGTAGAAATGATGAGTGTGCTGGTGACTCAGAGCAGGCACTGCACCCTCACTCCAGGGTCCTTCGTGCCAGGTGGAAACGAGCGTGTGGGTCACCCAGAGTCCCTGCATCCTCACTCCAGTCACTGCTCTTTGGTTTCTTAATTAAAAGCCTAAAAGCCTTGATAATGAAAATGCATTCTCCCCAGAGAGTCGAGTTTCCGGTTATGGAGGCTCACCTGTAAATGCCGTGCCAGGTCAAATATGCTGAGATCTGGGCCAGGTCCTGCTTCCTGCCCACGGCCAAAGCAGGTACTTCATTTGGAGGTGACCCAGGGGGATATCTGAGAGGCCTGCCGGTCCCCGAGGGATGAATCCGCTGGCCTTCACATTCTGCTCCGGCCTCCATCAGCTCCTTCCTACCTGCAAACTGCCGGCTTTGACGTTGCAATCATTGGAGATATGTTAGGGACTTGTATGGGTTGATGCCCATAGGACCAGCAGATCGTGAAAAGGTGGGAACCATGGCTGGGAGGGTGGTGACCACGGCCAAACTGAGAACCGTGGTGGGCTGGGAGGTCCATCTTCTGTCTGAAGTGTTTTTTAAAATAAAAAACAGTGTCTCAGGAGCATGAGAGGGGAGGCCACAGACGGGGAGAACGCATCTGTAAAAGACTCATCTGAGAAAGGCTGTTATCCAAACCGTGCAAGGAACTCTCAAAACTCAACAAGAAAATGAACAACGTGATTAAAAATGGACCAAAGACCTGGACAGATACCCCAACAAAGAAGATACACAGATGGCAAATCTACACGTGGAAAGATGGCCCGCGTCTTATGTCATAGGGCGAGGCGTCACTGTGCACCCATCGGCCTGGCCAAAACCTGAACTCCGACACCACCACGTGCTGGTGGGTGTGTGGGCATCAGGACCCTCACTCATCGCTGGGGGAAGTGGGGCAGCTCCAGTGGGAGGCAGCATGGCGGTTTTCCTTGGAACTAAGCTCTCCGACCACAGAAGCAATCACAGTCCTGGACGTTTACTCGGAGGAGCTGAAAGTTTACTTCCATGCGGAAATGTGCACACAGACGTTGACAGCAGCTTTATAATTGCCAAAACTAGAAAGCAACCAAGATGCCCTTCAGCAGGTGAATGGATAAACTGTGGTATGTCAGATACTGGGATATTATTCAGCACTAAAAAGAACTGGACCCCTAAGCCATGAAAAGACACAGAAGGATCATAAACGCATGTTGCTAAGTGAGACTCCAATCTGGAAAGGCTGCCTGCTGTCTGAGTCCAACCACAGCACAGTCTGGAAAAGGCAAAGCTGTGGAGACAGTCAAACAGTCAGTGGCTGCCAGGGGCTGGGGAAGGGAGAGATGAATGGGAGGAGCATAGGGGATATGGAAGGTGGGAAACAACTCCAGGTGGGGCTTTCATGGGGGATGCATGCCGTTCCACGTCTGTGAAACCCACAGAGTGAGCAGCAGCAGGCCGAGTCCTCGTGTGAGCTGTGGACTGTGGGTGGTGGTGCCGTGTTGATGCGGGTCTGTCGGTCGTAGAGACATGCTGGTCTGGTGAGGGCAGGAGAATGATGGAGGCTGTGCCTGTGTTGGGAAAGGATATGTGAGGACTCTCTGTACTTTCCTCTTGATTTTGCTATGAACCGAAAACTGCTTTTAAAAACGTCTATTGAAAAGGCAAACAAAAAAGTGCTGGCCAGACAACATCAGTGTGAGGGTGTGGCCTGTGTTCTACGTTCAGAATTTCCCTTTTAGAATACACGTATCTAAATTTTTCAAAGTTAAACCTTTGCATTAAGTAACTCACTACCAAGTTACAGTATCAGCTTGAGCACTGCCAGGATGGCCAGGATCCTGTATCCTGACCAGCTTCTCCCCTTACAGGTGCAGTTGACGTCCATGGCCACATCCCAGTAAGCGGCAGGGCTGGAATCAGGAGTCAGGCTTTGCGGGACAGAGAGGAATCTTGTAAGACGTGGCTGAGGGCCGGGCAGGGGGAACCCGTGGCTTGACTTTTTGATCAGTTTTCCTTATCGCTGAGGCCTTCTAG
>NW_026089097.1:0-14312 GCF_024542745.1 Macaca thibetana thibetana | reverse complement strand
TCACTTCCTGGTACACATGCCTTGTGTAATCTCTTTCCCTTGAGTGTGTGTGCAACCGGTAAATATGATGTGATATTGTTACTGGTGAAGGGTGTCCAGGTTTTTGGCATTTTGAACAAATAATTAGACAAAATGCACAAAGAAATTAAAGAAAAGCACAGATTTACTGAAATGAAAGTATACTCCACAGAGTGGAAGTAGGCTCAAGCAAGCAGCTCACGAGCGACAGTTACAGAATTTTGTGGGGTTTAAATATCCTCTAGAAGTTTTCCATTGGTTACTCGGTGTACCCTCTATGTAAATGAAGAGAGTATTTCCTGCCATGGCTGAAGTGAAGTTATAAAGTTATTTACCTGAGCATAGAAGGTTGTGGTTTTTCTGTTTGATTTAGTTATAGGAAGTCCTTAGGTTCCCTGCCCCCAGATCCTATTCTCCTGCCTCAATATTACTACAGCGATTAGGTCACTTTATATAAAAAGGTGAAGATATTTTATAGATGTAATTGAGATCCATAATCACTTGAGTTTAACTTAACTAAAGGAACATTATCCTGGATAGCTCCAACCTAATCAGATGTGTGCTTGATAAAAGGATCTGGACATCAGAGGCATGCACACACATGATTAGTGCCAGGTTAGTTTGGTGATATCTATGCAATGGTTAGGGTAATCTCACAGGAATTTTGATGTGATAACTTCTCCCATCCCAAGAGCTCTTATCATGTTGTTAAGCCTGAGAAGTCGGAGACACTAATATAGCTAACACAATCACTCACTGGCTTTGAAGAAACGTACTGCTAAGATGTGGAGTGGTCACGTGGCTAGGAACAGTATGTTGTCTCTAAGACCTTGAAACTTCAGTACTATAGCCATGGAGAACGAACTCTGCCAACAATCAGTGAGCTTGGAAAAGTACTCAGCCTCAAATGAGACTGTAGTCCCAGTTAACACCATGATTTCATCCTGAGGAGATCTTCTGCAAAGGATCCACTAATGCAGGGATCCCCAAGTTATGGGCTGTGGACCAGTACTGGTCCATGGCCTGTTAGGAACGAGGCCACACAGCAGGATGTGAGCAGTGGGTGAGCAAGCGTTACCACCTGAGAATCAGCTTCTGTCAGATCAGCATTGGCATTAGATTCTCACAGATGCATGAACTAAGCATGAGAGGGATTTAGGATGTGTGATCCTTATGAGACTCTAATGCCTGATTATCTGATGTAGAACAGAACAGTTAACAGTTTCATTCTAAAACAATTCCCCTCAATCCCTGGAAAAAATTGTCTTCCATGAAACTGGTCCCTGGTACCAAAAAGGCTGGAGACTGCTGCACAGTAATCTATACCCAAACATGTATCTACAGAAATTGATATATCTAATTTGAGTTGTTTTAAGATGCTAATTTGTGATAATTTGTAACATAGTAATCAGAACTAGTACCACTGTACATTCATTTTTATACATTGATAAAAATCCTGGTTTTGAAAAGAGAACAGATATCCTTATACGTTCTTAGAATTCAATGACCTCTGTCATTGTTTTCTTCCACATTTATACCAGAAGCTATAATTTTTGCTTTAGGTTCCCAAAGTCAATTATTGAAGATAGGCTAAAAGAATATTTATGCATTCCACACACATTAAAATGTGTAATATTTTTATTAAATGAGAATATTAGTTTCCTAGCAATAAGTTAAAATCTGACAAGGAGCTGGAGAAACATTCAGACAACAACTTTTCTCCCAGAATTTAAACACACACACACACACACACACACACACACACACTCTTTCTCTCTCTCTCGCTCTCTGTCTCGCTGTCTCACACACACACCCCCACATAAACACACACACACACACACACACACACACACACATTTGCCTCCATTCAGGTGACACTGAGTTCCTAATTGCTTAGCTAAAGTTAAATAATATATTTTTCTTATGTGTTTTTCTGGTTTGAAAAGTCCATATCTTATTTAAATTCATTTTGATACTCTGCTAGTAACATATAATTACCTTTATTTAGCTCACCAAGCAAAAACTCTGATGTGTAATCAGACATGTCAAATTAGGCAATGTTTCCTAATATGACAGTCTAGTTTCTCATAGCTATTACTTCAATGACAAAATAGTATAAGAGGCCGGGTACAGTGGCTCATGCCTGTAATTCCAGCACTTTGGGAGGCCGAGGCAGGTGGATCACCTGAGGTCAGGAGTTTGAGACCAGCCTGGCCAACATGGTGAAAACCCATCTCTACTAAAAATACAAAAATTAGCCGGGCATGGTGGCACATGCCTGTAGTCCCAGCCACTCCGGAGACTGAGACACAAGAATCACTTAAACCCAGGTGGTAGAGGTTGCAGTGAGCCAAGATGGCAATAGCCTGGGTAACACTGTGAGAGTCTGTCTCAAAAAAAGAAAAATACTGCATGAATCATCCTCAAATTTTAATGTCATATATGTGAACCTTAAGGCTTCTAGTATTACTCTGCCTCATCATAACCACAAAGGATCTGCCAGTTGTCTTGAAACAGTGAAATGGGAGAGTTCCCTGATCCCCCTCGCAGGATGTGCAACAGGGGTATGACTCTCCTGTTGGGTCGTCGCCATGGCTCAAATCCTTTGTGGGAGGGGGAGCACACAGAAGGGCAGGTGCAGAGACCAGGGTCAGTGCTTTGGGCTCTGGCCCCACGATACTGTTTAGGGATGGAAGCCTGTAACCTCAGTGTTGCAATGCTCTCTTAGCCTTGCTGTCCACACACAGCTTTAAGAGTTAACCATTTTGTTAACCAGCCCAATGGACCCTCTGCTTTTTGCAAGGCCAGAGGACCAGTGTGACAGCTTTCTGTATCTCGAGCTCTTGCCTAGCATCCTGGAAGGGTAGGATCACACATGGGCTTGAAGGATGAATGCGAGGTGATATTGAGGGGTGGGAGTGGCACTCGGCAGGATGGATGGGGAGCTGGAAGGGTGGGGAAGAAGTGGGAAGATGATCTTCCCTTGGAGTCAGGTCTTCCAGTGATGGAACTCCCCTCTGACCACCCCCAGCTGAACTCCTCGTGGTATTCAGATGTTCCTCTTCCTCACTCCTTCTCTCCTGCATTGTTCCACCATATGTCTGCTTATCTCCTCATATTCTTGCCTACTTGTCTGCTTCTGGAGCCTGGAGTGTGGGGTTTATATGGGTACAGGATAGGGGGCATGGTGGGTCAAATGCAACTTTTTGGGCATGAAAACTGGAATGCCTGTCCTCATTTAGGGTCATGAGAATCCAGGCTTGAGGATGAGGCCTTTGCAGGGGAACCACTCTCTTCTACCCAGGGTTTCACTGTCTCCTATCTGTATCAGTAGTACAGATAGGGTTGTAGAGCCTAATTATCTCAGGGGTTTAGGGAGTGGAAGGTTCAGTGATAGAGAACAATATAATATATAGCAAAGTAGGCAAGATATTGACTTAACATGTCACAGAAAATGTGCAAATGAACATAATGCACATAATGAACTTTTGATCACTAATTTAACAAAACAATATTGGAAAGCTAGAAAGAGAAGAAACATAAATAAGAGGAGAATGCCACTTCATTGTATCTACTTCAAAGCCTTTTGGGGCAAGCTTTAAAGTTCACCCAAATTGAAGATGTGTATGGATAGTACACAAATATTATTGGTAATAGTGGAGTGGGCATCATAAAATGGAAGTAATTCTGTTCTAATAGAATAGTTATATGTGCACATTCATACCAATCCCAGTTGACCAAATACTTAAAAAAGACCAAAAGATAAAGAAAACCAAACATAAGGGATGTGTAAAGGGGAAGAACTTACAAAGAAGAAAGTACTTTTAATATATTTCTCAAGAGGTAAGATATTGGTGGAATTTATTGTCGTATTTCTGCCTTTCACTTAGTTCTTAAAAAGTGAGCAAGGAAGAATTATATGATTTATGTGATGGTGTAAAGAAGCAATAATTGTATAAGGCTCATTAGGCTCATTACCTATTATGTCTTTCTTTGAGTGGACTGTCCTTAACATTCAGCTCACTCAACTTTTCTCTTGTCCATCATATTGATAGCACTGTAGATCACCTTAAAGGTCAGAACTCAAGCCTGCCTTACTGAGAAAACTCTGAATCTCTGTCTCTATTATTGTTCAATATTAAGATGGAATTAATGTGAGTCAGTTATTCTGGAAAATATATATATATTTCAATTCTTACTCCCAAAGGCTCATCTTCGGAGAGAAAATATCAAGAAGACCACTTAAATCCACTCGTCAAAATGGCATTCACCAGTCCAGCTTTATGTCTAATATAGCCAATATTTTGATTCCCATCTCTCTGTCTTCTCTTTCTGTCATCTTCAATTGATTCCAAATTTGGCAGAAAGAAAAAGTATAATTGCAATGCTTCCTTTTCTTTTCTTCATTTTAAAAAAGTTTCTATAAAATGACCCACTTAAAATCTATTCTTATTTTAAAACAATTCATTTTTAAAGAAATGAGTAAAAGGTGTTTACTGTGACTGATTATATATGCTAGATATTTGAATTTAGGGATGCTAACTATGGTTTTTATTTATCTACCTTTTAATGTAGATAATGTTTCATCCTAAAGATAATAGGTAAGACAGAATAAGTTAGGCATCTCCAATAAAAACCACAGGAGAGAGAGAGAGATTATCATGAAATACCAGAGCAGAGAAATGGAGTCAGGAGAGAATAATTAGGGTCTGTGTGAATTGGTTAAGCATAGGAAGTCAGAGATCAATAGGATGAGGATGAGCTAGGCATCCAGGCTTGGAGGTGACCCAATTCAGGGTATCATAACTAAAGTAGAGTAAGGAGAGTATTCATCTAGAAGACTGGCATGGCATGTGGAGTCAGAACTTAAGTGAGTTGAAAAGAGCATCTCTGCATGGGTATGGCCTGATATAGGTGTTAGAGTCTAAACAGGGTAAGGAAAGTACTTACATCGTAGTATGGCTTGCATTGAGTGTTAGAGCCCTACCATGATGAGGAGGATGCTCTTGTGGAATGGTGGTCATTAGTGGGATGTCTAAGTCTAAGTGGGTTGAGGAGGGCATTGATGTGATGTGAAGAGGAATTCGAAGCTATCAGAAATTCATTACCTACAGTGGCACTGGACAAATAAAGCAACCATATTAAGGTTAATAGGAATTAGTTTTCTCTCTGTTGGAGAAAAATTTACAACTATAGAAATGGAGAACACTAGAATGAATGCTATAAGATTTTAGAAACAGTGACAGCCAAATAACAATAAATACATCTAGTACTTAGATTTTGGCTTCAATATGTAATTTTTTAGTAAAAGTAACTAGAGTTCTTTGGAAATATAGCTGGTTACAAGGCTGAAGCAACAAAAACATAAGGTGAGGCTGAACATATTGTCACTCTAGAAAACAAGTAAGTGCTCAAGAAATGATGAGGATAGGTCAATGGGACAAGAGACAAGGAAGACAGATTGAAGAGGCTCCCGTTGGCTGATTCTGAAATAATTTAGGCATCAGATAAAATAATTACAACAAGAGACTATAACCCATTGAATAAAATGGAGAAAATGAACTCATTCTGATTTTACAGAATAAACACATTTAAAGTTTCTTGGTAAACGTAATAGCTACATTGTCTTAAAGCATATGCAGACAACGTACTTATTTATTAAAAAGGAAAAAAAGAGTACATGTTCACTGAAGAAGTCTGAGGGAAATCACCTTAGTCAAGTAGCTAAAGTAAACATCATTCTTAACGGAGTAAATCTAAATTGTGTACCATCTATTGGGACACAATAAGAAGATCACAACAATTCCATTGTAATATTTCTGGCAAATCTAATCCTGAGAATACATTAGACAAACTCAAACTGAGGGAAAATCTATATGAATGAAACAATCTATAAACTTCAAAGATGTTATAGCCATGAAAGTCAAGGATAGCAAATCAGCTGCCCTCGATTGAAAGAGACAAAAATGATATGACCATTACATTCAGTAGAAAAATGTGGATTGAATATATGGTCATATTATAGAGAACTGTATTATTTTTCTATAAAAGATATTATTAGAATAAATTTTTAAAAATTGAATGAGATCTGAGGGTTAGATAGCAGTAACACAAATGTAAATTTACTGATATTCATAGTCTTGTTATGGCCATATTGGAGTGTTTTTGTTGGTAGGAGATGCACAATAAAACCTATGGAGATAACATAAAATTGGGTCAGTAACTTTCTCTCAAATAGTTTACATATTTTTGTATTCAGTTGCATTTGTTCTATAAATTTGAATGTGATTCAAAAACAGAAGAAAAATGCATCATAAGTTTTATACATAAAGAAAATAAACACACACATACAAATAATGAAATGACAGATGACTACTTTCATACTTACTGACTCAAATGTAAATTCTTGAATAATAAGCATAATTTTGAAAAAATATATAATAGCATAATCACATTTTAATACTCACAATTAAAATGTGAGTATCAATTAAAATATGAGTGAGGATATTTTATATATATTCCATATGTTGGACACTCCTGTGAAAATCTTTACCTACTCTAGTTCACCTTTCAGTCAATACCATGGAAATATGCTTCTCATTAGTGCAACATGGTCAAATTTTGTTTCAGCTACACAAAGTATTTCTCACTTTTAAGCCTTGGACTTCTCTGATGCTATGGTATGGAATTTTCACATACACAAGAAGGACATAAGAAAGGACTAGCAAACCTTTGACCAATGAAGAAAATAATGTATATAAACACACTCTTCTTCTATTGATTAATCAGAAAACATCGGGGCACATTCCCTATAACTTTTACAAGATCTCTTGAGATTAAGTCCCCGTTTTCCACAGTGGTGACCAGCTCAATAGTGCACCCAGGTATTGTTTTATTCATCACAATATTCCACTTCCTTTCCCTGTGATCACTTACTAAAATAAACTGCTGAAGTGAACATCCTTGTCTTGACTCTGCTTTCTTGAGGTGACTCAAATTAGAACATCTACTCATAGAGAACTTCAAAGATTGTTACTTTATCTTTTATTAGATATTATTTCTTTAAAATGCATTAAAACAGTTTTATTGAGATATAATCTAAATATACAATTCATTCACTTCAAGTGTACAATTCAATTGCTTTTAATTTGTTAACAGAGTTGTGCAACCGTCACCATCCTCAATTTTAGAACATTTTCATAACCCAAAAAGGAAACTCTTAACCATTAGTAGTCATTCCCCATTTTTCCACCCTTCCCTGAGCCTCTCTCTGCCACTTCCCAGCCTGAGGCAATCACTTACTTACTTTTTGTCTCTTTATATTTGACTGGCTTATTTTGTGTAGCATAATGTCCTTCAGATTCATCCATGTTTTTACAAATAAAAAGATATTTTTCTTATTAAGGCTGAAGAGTATTGCATTGTGAATATATAGTATATTATTTTAACCATTCATCTGTTGATGGACATATAGGTTGATTCCAGATCTTGGCTATTTTGAATAATTTATTCAAAATTATTTTGAATAATTTGGCTATTTTGAATATGTGGCAATAAACTTGGGAATGCAGAAATTTCTTCAACATACTGATTTCATTTACTTTGTATATATACCAAGTAGTGAGATGACTGGATTATATGGTAGTTCTACTTTTAATTTTTCAAGGGAGCATCATACTGTTTTTCATAATGATTATACTAATTTATATTCCTACCAATAATGTTCATGGCTTCCCTTTTCTCCACAATTTTTGTCAACACTTTTCTTTCCTCTTTTTGATAATAACCGTTTTAACAGGTGTGAGAACTTAATTGTGGTTTTGATTTGCACTTATCAGATGTTTAGTGATGTTGAACTTCAAAATATATACACAGACACATATATATATATAAAACTATTGGTCTTTTTTGCCTTCTTTATAGAAATGGCTATCAGATCTTATGCCTATTTTGTAATGTTTGTTTCCTTGCTATTGAGTTGTTTTACTTTCTTATATATTTTAGGAATTAAAGAGTTATCAGATGTATGATTTGCAAATATTTTTTGTAATACCATTCCATAAGTTGTCTGTTCACTCTGCTCTTCGGTGTGCATAATCTTTTTAGTTTTATAGAATTCAATTTATTTCTTTTTGCTTTTGTTGCCTGTACTTTTGGATTCATACCCAAAAAGTAATTGACCAGACCAATGGTATGAAACTTTTCTCTTATTATTTCTTTTAATATGTTTATCATTTAGATCTTACATGTAAGTCTTAATCAATTTTGAGTTGATTTGATGTGAGATAAAGGTGTAATTTCATTTTTCTGCATGTAGATATCCAGTTATTAAAATATCAACTATTGATAAGACTGTCCTTTCTCTATTGTGATTCCTGGCACCTTTGTTGACAAAATCAATTGAGAATGTGCTCTCTATTCTGTTGCATTGTCTATATACCTGTTTTTAATGCCAGTACCATATAGTTTTGATGACCAGTTTTGTAATATATTTTGAAGCCAAGAAGTGTGATGCCTCTAGCTTTGTTTCTTTTGCTTGAGAATGCTTGGCCATTCAGAGTCTTTTCTAATTTTATAAAAATTTTAGGATTGCTTTTCTATTTGTGAAAAAAAAAATGTTGAAATTTTGATAGAGATTGCATTGAATCTTTAGATTCCTTTGGTTAGTATACACATTTGAACAATATCAGTTTTTCAAATCAATGAACATGGAATACCTTTTCATTTATTTGTGTTGTCTTCAATTTCTTTCACCAAAGTTTTTAGTTTTCAGTGGTCAGGTTTTTCGACTACTTGGTTAAATTTATTTCTATGTATTTTATCATTTATTTTGTAAGTATTGTAAGTGGAATTATTTCCTTGATTTCTTTTTTGGATAGTTCTTTGTAGTATATAGAAATGCTAATGATTATTGTATATTTATTTTAAATCTGGCATATTTTTTGAGTTTGCATATTATTTATAACAGTTTTTTGGTGGAATATTTTGTGTTTCCCATGTATAAAATTATGTCTTCTGCAAACAAGGATAATTTAATTTTTTCCCTTTCAATTTGGATGCCTTTTTTTTCCCCCCTTGTCTAATTGCTCTGGATCCTAATTGCTAGGAATTCCAGTACTCTGTTAAATAGAAGTGGCGAGAGCAGGCATCCTTATCTTGTTCCTGTTTTCAGAGAAAACGCTTTCAACTTGTACCCATTGAGTATTATGTTAGCTGTGGGTTTGCCATATATTGCCTATGTTGTGTTGAGATACATTCCTCTTAAACTTAATTCATTGAATTTTTTTATTACAGAATTATGTTTAATTTTACCAAATGATTTTTCTGGATCCTTTAAGATGATCATACAATTTCTGTCCTTCATTGTATTAAGGTGATATATCATATTTATAGATTTATGTATGTTAAACCATCCTAGTATCCATGAATGAATGCCAATTGATCATGATGAATGATTCCTTTAATATGCTGTTGAATTTGGGTTGCTAATATTTTATTGAGGAATTTTATATCCATGTTTGTCAGAGATATTGGCCTGCAATTTTATTTTCTTGAAGTGTTTTTGGTTTGCTTTGATATTAGGGGGAGGTTGAGCACATAAAACCAGTTTGAAAATGTTCCTTCTTCACTTTTTTGGAAGAGTTTGAGGTGAATTAGAATTAATTCTTCTTTCAATTCTTGGTAAAATTCAGCAGTAAGGCTATCAGATTCTGAGCTTTTCTTTGATGGGATATTTGCTATTACCAATTCAAACACATTACTCTTCAAGTTACAACCTACAAAGGCTGAGTTATGAAAATCAGAAGATCTGAACAAACCAAAGAAGACCGATGCATTTTAATTGGTAATAGCAAATATCCCATCAAAGAAAAGTTCAGGACCTGATGGCTCACATGGTGAAATGCCATCTCTGCTAAAAATATAAAAATTAGCTGGGCGTGGTGGCAGATGCCTGTAATTCCACCTACTCAGGAGGCTGAGGCAGGAGAATCGCCTGAATCTGGGAGGCGGAGGTTGCAGTGAGGCAAGATCATGCCATTGCATTCCAGCCTAGGCAACAAGAGTGAAACTCCATCTCAAAAAAAAAAAAAAAAAAGTAATCATTTCTTCAGGCTATTCAGTTACCTTTCATATAATTATTCATAGTAGCCTGTTATGGTGCTTTATATTTCTGTTGTGTTACTTATGCTATCTCCTTCTTCATTTCTGATTTTATTTTTTTTAGTCTGCTCTCTTTTATTTTTAGTCTAAATAAAAGTCTGCTGATTTTGTTTATCTTTTTCAAATTTGACTCTTATTGATCTGCTCTATTAATTTTCTTGTTTCTATTTCATTTGTTTCTGCTCTGATCTTTATTTATTTATTTTTGCTTCTGAAAATCTGAATCTTAATTTCTTCTTTTTCTAGTTTATTGATGTCCAATGTTAGGTTATTTGAGATCTTTCTTCTTTTATGGTGTAGGCCTTTATTGCTATAAATGTTCCTTTTAGAACTGCATTTAATGCATCTCATACATTTTGGTTTATGCTGTATTTAAATTTTGATTTGCTTCAAGATATTTTAAAATTTCTTTTCTAATTTTATTTTGATCCATTGGTTGTTTAGGGGCACATTTATTTTTTCCATGTATTTGTGAATTTTCTGAAAGTTTTCCTTTTATTGATTTCAACTTTCATACCATTGTAGACAGAAAAGATACTTTATATAATTTCAATCTTCTTGAAAATTTGTTAAAACTCATCTCATAGTCTAATATATAACATATCCTGAAAAATGTTCCATGTGATTTTGAGAAGTTTGTGTATTCTGTTGCTTTTAAATGTTCTGCATATTGGCTGGGTGTGATGGCTCATACCTGTAATCCCAGCGCTTTGGGAGGCCGAGGTGGGCAGATCACAAGGTCAGGAGATGAAGACCATCCTGGATAACATGGGTGAAATCCCATCTCTACTAAAAAATACCAAAAAAAAAAAAAAAAAAAAAAAAAAAAAAATTAGCCGGTCATGGTGGTGGGTGCTTGTAGTCCCAGCTACTCCAGAGGCTGAGGCAGGATAATGGTGTGAACCCAGGAGGAGGAGCTTGCAGAGAGCCGAGATCATGCTACTGCACTCCAGCCTGGGCAACAGAGTGAGACTCTGAAACAAAAAATATTCTGTTTATTACTATTAGGTACATTTGCTCTGAAGCTTGGTTTAAATCTGCAGTTTCTTTATTGATTTTCTGCCTAGATTATTTATCCATTGCTGAAAATGGAGTATTGAAGTGCCCTACTATTAATATGTTATCATTTATCTTTCCTTCAGATCTCTAAATATGTGCTTTATATATTTAAGTGCTCCAATGTTGGGTGCATATATGTTTGTAATTGTTGTATTCTCTTGATGAATTGACGCGTTCATCATTATATAATGACATTTTTTGTCTCCTGTGACAGTTTTGACTTAAAGCCTTTTTTTTCTGATGTAAATGTAGCTATCCCTGCTCTCTTTTGGTTTCCATTTGCATAGAACATCTTTTTTCCATTCTTTCATTTAACATCTGTGCATCCTTATGAGTGAAGTAAGTCTCCTGTGGCAACATATTGTTGGATCATACTTTAAAAAATTCCTTTATCTACACTATGTCTTTTGATTTGATAATTTAATGCATTTCTATTCAAGGTAATTATGAACAGGCAAGAAGTTACTATCATCATTTTGTTAATATATTTCTGTTTATTTTATAAAATCTTTGTACTTTTCTTTCTTGCTGTTTTCCTTTTTGGTGAGCTGTTTTTTCTCTAGTGATACGCTTTGATTCCTTATTTATTATCTTTTGTGTATCCACTATATGCTTTTGCATTGTGGTAAACATGAGGCTTACCTAAAATAGTTTATTGTTAAAATAAGCGATTTCACGTTGACATCAATTTAATGTTGATCACATTAAAAAACCTACACTTCTACGTCACACCTCTCTAATGTTTTAAATTTTTTGTGTGATCATCATTTTATATTGTGTCCTTCATCAAATTATTGTAGCATTCATTGTTTTTAATAATTTGGATTCTTAACATTTATATTAAAGATATGTTATTTAAACAACTCAAAAGCAACGGCAGCAAAAGCCAAAACTGACAAATGGGATCTCATTAAACTAAAGAGCTTCTGCACAGCAAAAGAAACTACCATCAGAGTGAACAGGCAACCTACAGAATGGGAGAACATTTTTGCAATCTACTCATCTGACAAAGGGCTAATATCCAGAACCTACAAAGAACTCAAACAAATTTACAAGAAAAAAACAAACAACCCCATCAAAAAGTGGGCAAAGGATATGAACAGACATTTCTCAAAAGAAGACATTCATACAGCCAACAGACACATGAAAAAATGCTCATCATCACTGGCCATCAGAGAAATGCAAATCAAAACCACAATGAGATACCATCTCACACCAGTTAGAATGGCAATCATTAAAAAGTCAGGAAACAACAGGTGCTGGAGAGGATGTGGAGAAATAGGAACACTTTTACACTGTTGGTGGGATTGTAAACTAGTTCAACCATTATGGAAAACAGTATGGCGATTCCTCAAGGATCTAGAACTAGATGTACCATATGACCCAGCCATCCCATTACTGGGTATATACCCAAAGGATTATAAATTATGCTGCTATAAAGACACATGCACACGTATGTTTATTGCAGCACTATTCACAATAGCAAAGACTTGGAATCAACCCAAATGTCCATCAGTGACAGATTGGATTAAGAAAATGTGGCACATATACACCATGGAATACTATGCAGCCATAAAAAAGGATGAGTTTGCATCCTTTGTAGGGACTTGGATGCAGCTGGAATCCATCATTCTTAGCAAACTATCACAAGAACAGAAAACCAAACACCGCATGTTCTCACTCATAGGTGGGAACTGAACAATGAGATCACTCGGACTCAGGAAGGGGAACATCACACACCGTGGCCTATCATGGGGAGGGGGGAGGGGGGAGGGATTGCATTGGGAGTTATACCTGATGTAAATGATGAGTTGATGGGTGCAGCACAGCAACATGGCACAAGTATACATATGTAACAAACCCGCACGTTATGCACATGTACCCTACAACTTAAAGTATAATAATAATAAATAAATTAAAAAAATAAAAATAAAAAAAACAACTCATTATAGTAGTACAGTATCCAAAATGTTATTGTCTACTTAATTCATTCAATATGTTCTTATCTAGTCAGTCCTCTGTATCTGTGGGTTATGTACCTGTAAATTCAGCCAAACTCAGATGAAAAATACTTAAAACAATAATTGCATCTGTACTGAACATGTACATCATTTTTTCTCATCAGTATACCCTAAACAATGCAACAGCATTTACATAGCATTTATGTTATATTAGACACGGTAAGTAATCTAGAGATGATTTAACCTTTTTCTCATTTGCCCTGAGAATACACACGGGCAGTGCTTGCAGCTTCACTATTTTACCCAACATAACCTTGCCATGAAATATCTCAGATTTATTATTATTTTCAAATCGCTTTGTTGTGTATCAAATTTGGAAACAAAAGACATCATTCTATTTATAGTATTCTGTTTTAGTAATGGTGTTTCCATTTAAAAAATATAGTAATTCTTAATTGCTGAAAATGTCAAGTCCTCTAGAAAATGCAACATTCTTACATATGATGTTAATATTATTCTCAAACAATCATTGGCCAAAAATTCACTTGATAAATTCTATTTTTTTTTTTTTGAAATAGAAGATTTTGATGATTCAGATGATTCTGATATTAGTTCTCTTTAGATATAACTTCAAAAACAGAATTATATTTTATTTTCATATTGAAAATCAGGCAGATTCGCTTCAGCGTCAAAGAGTGTTTCTGTAAAATTAAATGAGTGCTGGCAGCAATCTGCTCCTTTTTTAAATGGAGAAAGGGTTAAAGTATGTGTGAATATGTACATAAGTTACATGCAAATAATACATCATTTTATATCAAAAAGCAGAGCATCTGCAGATTTGGGTGTCTAAGGCAGGTTGTAGAACAAATCCCACATGGATACTGAGGGATGTCTGTACTTTCATATATTTGTGTGTCACTATTTAGTGTCTTATTCTTTGACTTAAATAATTCATTTTAGAATTCACAAGAATTCATTTCTTATAAGACAGGACCAGTGTTGATGGGCTCCTTTGGCTTTTATTTCTGTGGGAAAGTCTTTTTCTCTCCTTCATTTCTGAAGTACAACTTTCCTGGTAGAGTGTTTTTGGTTGGCAGATTTTTCCTGCAACAT
>NW_026089096.1:0-14417 GCF_024542745.1 Macaca thibetana thibetana | reverse complement strand
ATACGTTCTAAAATATCTTAATAGTAGACATAGTCTATAAAAATACATTAGAAACATTAACAACATTCCCTTTCCAGAAACACAAAGTCTTCCCAATACTCCCCCAAGGGCTCCTGAAAAATGGGGTGACCAAAAGTCCAGTTCATAAAGGGTGAAAGTGGAGATCAAGACAGGACAATAAGCATTAAATTAAGCATCGTGTTTACACTCTGGAGCATCAAGCATAACTTAAAAAAAAAGAAAAAGAAAGAGATGTTTTTCCTTTGCTGCAAAAGCAAGCTCAGGAAGTAAGAGACTCCTCCCTTTTTAGGTACCTGGCAATGTACAGACTGGACGGTGATATTTACTCAAAGAATTGCGTGCAAACATAGATTGTTATTCCAAAATCTCCCTTCTATATGACCTGGACATGACAACAGTTTAAGTTTCCCTATCTAGATGTGACAGGGTTCTTATTTAAGAAAAGAGCTTAAGGAATCATACAGTGAATACAAACCAACCATCACTTAGATTCAATAGCTACTTATATTTTTGCTGTGTTTGCTTTATATTGTGAGGAGATGTTTTTTGATTAATCACAAGGTTTTAAAAAGATCCTTTTTCTTACCTCCAAAGAACAAATAACTTCAATGGGGGAGACAAGCCTTCATGTATGAAAAGGCTAAATAACAATACAATACGGATGAAGTGAGAAAATGAGTACAGACAGTGAGTAATTCAAAGGGCTGTCATCGTGAGCTGTGAAAGCTCCCAGAAGGAGGTAGGGCTCAAGTCTTAAAGACTGTGTTGGATTTGGAGGGTGCTGGGGTGGTTGATCCAAGGAGACTGTGAATGCAAGAGCCCTTGGGCAGTGTGTGGAGAGCAGCCTGGCTGGAGCTGAGCTGTGAGGTCGACACTTGACCCTGAAGGCACTAGGGGGTCACTGAAGGTCCAAGCAACAAGCAGTGGTGTGATGAAAGTAGTGCTTTAGGAAGTGTAAAATGCCTGCAGGTCCAACTTAGAGTGGGGCTAAGGGAACAGCTTCAGAGGGATGAGAATGAGGGCCAGGAAAGGAGTCCATGGGGGGCATATGGGGCCTGTCCTGGGGCCATGCCCTGTGGATGAACAGCAAGGGCTAACTATGAAAGATAATCCAACAGGGTTTGTTGGAGGAGAGAGATTCCTCACAGACAATACCAAGGTTTTAAATATCATGACTGGGAGAGTGAAGATGTCACTTATAGAATTAAGAAAGTCACCATAGAATTAAGAAAGTCAACAGGAAGAGCTAGTTTGGGGAGATGGAAACACAGAGTTGAGTCTGAGATTGGCCGAAGCCCAAGTAACTGCCAACACTTCAACTGAAAATGTCTAGATTCACAGAACCAATGCTCAACAGAAGGACAGAGGTAGAAAATATCTCCACATCACTCTCTTTTCATTTATCTTCTTACTTTTTTTCCTGTGCGCCTTAAAGAAAAAGGTTTCTCTCTGCTAACCAAAGCTAAGCTCTTACTTTTGTTAGGAAACCGATTCTTATCTCATTTCTTCAGGTATCAAACTCTACACTCGTTCTAGCCTCCTCAGTTTTTCATCTCCACACACATTCTCTCCCTGCCACCTCCAAACCTGCTATGACTCTGATAAAAACAAAAATTCCTTTTCTGGATACTAACGTCCCTTCTGGCTAAGCACATACCTCTTTTTCCTTTCACTGATAAACTCTGCAAGTAGCTGATTCCCACTCACCACCGCAAATCCCTCCTCTGAACACCTCTTTTAATCCTCTGCTCCTGGAGCGCGCAGGGTCTTTCTTTCATCATGCCCCAGCACTCCTCCTGCTCAACCTGTCTGCAGCCTGTCATCACATCAGAGCCCACACTGACTCCCTGGGGTCTCCAGGATCAAGTCTCCTCTGCTGCCACTTCTGCAATCAGAATTTCTACCCCAAAATCTAACTTGCGCCCTTCCCTTTCTTCCTCTACTCCTTCCCTCTGAGAGCAGATGCATTCACAAAGCTTCAGCTGCATCCAACCTTCCAAATCAACATCAACAGCCCTAGCCTCCAGCCATGCTCCTGTCTTGGGTCTCACATTTCCAACTGCTGACAAAACAACTCCACCTGGATTTCCCTGAGTCGCCCCCCATGCTTCATGTCCAAAGCTAACATCATTATCTGCCCTGCAAAACCAGTTCCTGTCTTCAACCAGCCCACACCTGTCCATCAGTCAGACACTGTCAGTCCTCTGGGCTCCTCAACCCACATACTTCAGTTTCCTCATGGGCTTCATTTTCCTCTCCCCCATCAGTAGATTATCAACAAGTCCCCACATTCATACCTCTAAAAATGTGTCTCGAGGTCATCCCTGACTCCCCATCCTTTCTGCCACCAACCCAGACCAAGGCTCCTCCCCCTCAGCTCCGGATCACTTCTGCATCTCCCTAGATTCTACCCTACTTTTGTCCACTTATTCAATCATATTACCCCAGATTAACCTTTCCAAACACTTTCTTCATGATGTGTCATTGCTCAAGAATCCATAATGACTCCCTACTGCCTCTGAATCAAATCCAATCTCCACTCTTGTGCTTTCAAGACTCTCCCTATTTGACCCTGCCCCACTTCTCCAATCCTGTTTCCCACTCCTCACTAACCTACATCTTCCTCTGTGTCAGCCCAGGCTCTTCAATGCCCAAACTCCCATGTGCTACTGCCCATTCTCCATTCACTCTTCAAGGACCACCTTAGGTTCCACCTCCTCTGTAGTTCTGCCAACTTTTTAACTTATAGCACCACAACACTTAGCAATTAATCTCTAAGTAAACCGTAATTGTCAATCTTCTTCAAAAATTCTTTGAGGACAGAGACCGCTTTGAATATTTCTTTTGTGTTCCACAGCACCCTGGACAGCAGAAGGCTCTAGTGGGAATTGAAAAGTTATTTTTGATTGGCTGGTCAATTGGTTTCTGGTCCCAGTTATCAGTTCCCATATCTCCCCTCCTCTGCCTCCTAACTATGATCAATAAAATTATTGTAACGCACTTTCTCAGGCTTGGCACAGAGAATTCCCAGGAAGACAATCTGGAGTCTACCAATCTAGAATAGTAGGCTGGGTAGGGTGGGGTGTCTGTGTCCATGTGCACACAGGGAAGTGAGATTTAGGGAATCTAGCCTAACCAATTGGTCAAGGGATTGAAATACCAAAATAATCAGGAGAGGACAAGTAAGGAACCAAAATGACAGAATAATTTAAAACATGCCTAATTAGAAGCGCAGTACGCCAGAATTTTGACAAAGCAATTTCCAGTTTGGTCCTTGTGCACACAAAATTTTCCATCAGAAAGAAAGGGGTAACCCTGGTATTAGGGAGCTAAACAAAGAAAACATACGGACACAAAGAGGGGAACAACAAATACAGGAGCCTAGTTGAGGGTGGAGGGTGGGAGGACAGAGAAAATCAGAAAAAATACCTATCAGATACTATGCTCATTACCTAGGTGATGAAATAATCTGTATACCAAACCTCTGTGACACACAGTTTACCTATATAACCTGCACATGTACCTCTGAACCTAAAATAAAAATTAACAACAACAACAACAACAACAACAACAACAAAAGAAGAATCCCCAGCAAGGGCCTAGGCTAGAGACCACAAGTGTGGTGAGAGTCAGTGAGCCAAGCATAGAGGGCCACACAGGGTGGGTGTAGTCCTTGACCTACTCCCTCTTGCAACATGTTACAGGTCATCAGTCATTTCCAGCCTTATGCACTAAGGACTTAACCTTTCTCTGATACTAAGTGCACATCAGACTTAGCTCAGCCACTGGGCTGCCCAAGGAGGAAGGAGAATACCCCCAACATAGGAGTCCCACAGGAGACTGACCCCAGTCTGCTATTTATTGTGTTTGGAGCCAGGGTTAGATAATGTGCAGCACACATTGTGTTTTGAAAGGCCCTGGGAAAAGTAACACATTGGACTATTATTGGCCATTAACACCATTAACACTGTGTAAATTTATTGTCAGAAATAAGCAAGCCTCCAGGAATTGAGCTCTGCTACAGGTGCCTGGGACAGAAAATGGACAGGACCTAGTGTTTGGATGATACGAAAGGGGAAAGAGGAGTGGGCACCAAAAGGTAACAGTGGGGTTCAGAAAGGGAAGGTGGAAAGGCTCACACTTCAAGATTTTTCCCCTAGAGCTAAGAAAATGCATACTTTTGCCCCAGTTGGGAGGCAAGGTGGGTCAGCTGGGTTTTTGATTGACTGGTCAATATGTTTCTAGTCCCAGTTATGAGTTCCTATATCTCCCTTCCTCGGCCTCATAATGAGTATTTCTGGATATCACTTAGCCCCCAGAACCTTGTCCCTAGATTCCACCTCTTTAGAATCCATGCTTTTGGGTGCTGGGCTGTTTGTGTGTGTGTTGTGTGTGTGTGTGTGTGTGTGAGAGAGAGAGAGAGAGACACACACAGGAAGAAGAAGAAGAAGGAGGAGGAGGAGGAGGAGGAGGGGGAGGAGGAGGAAAAGAAAAGAAAAGTGAAGAGAAGAGACAGAAAATATAATCCATGTCTCAGGAAGAGGAAGAAGGGAAGGAAGGAGGAAGAGAAGGAAGGTAGGCTTAGACCTAGGAAGCAGAATAGAATGACAGGGGCTCCCTCTGATTTCCCCAGACCCTGGCAGAAGCTCCTGTCCTCCAGCTTTTTCCTCTGCACATCAACTAGAGAATGAACATATGAGCCAATCAAGTCTTGACTTCCAAAGCCACAAGTCTCCCCCACAAAGCACCCCACCCCCTTCCCTAGAGATGACCTCCAGGGCAAGGTAACAGGGTTAGGAGACAGATGGATGTGCAGAGACCCTCCAGAGCTAACCTGACCCCTGACCCCCACCAGTTCATGTCCTCTAATCCGACTTTCCAAGAGGGAGAGCAGATGCATGGGGCCCCGGTAACTTACTGGACTCTTTGGGACAAAGATTCCAGACAAAATGGTTTCAGACATGTGGGGAGATAGGGAGCTACACATAGAAGCTGGTGGAAGCCACAGGTACAGGGAGATGGGGAATCCCTTGCCATCAGAGAAACAGGGTCACAGGTGGTGGAAAACGAGGATGGTCAGTGCCGGTTCCAGCGAGGGACCGTGTAGCCAGGGAGCAGGAGGAGCAATGGACCCGGGACATGGACGGTGGCAGGGGCGCAAAGATCTAGAAAGACATCTCAGGGCTCTACACCTCACAGCAAGCAGAGACTTAGTGGGTGTGTATGAGAGGGACGCTAACTCACACTTCCAGGAATGAGTAATTCTTATGAATATCTCCTCCGTTCCCAGAACTGAAGAGGAGGACAAGGGGGAGGTCCGAGGCGCCCACCGCCCTCCCAGCCGGGTCTGCCTCTCAAGACAGAGGGGCCGGCTCCCCACACGCACCAGGCGAGACCCATGTCGTCTGCCCCGCTCCTGTCAGTCTGCAGCCGGCGCGGCGCCGGGTCCCCGCCGCCCCTCTGTGCACATCAGGGCCCCGGGCCCCCGACGGCGAGGAGGGGTGCCGGCCCAGGGCTGCCGCCGGGAGCCCCGCTGACAGGCACGGGGGAGGGGGAGCCAAGGGAGGGGCCGGGACGCCGGTAGCCGGAGCGGCGCGCTGCAAAGTGAGTCAACACCGCCCATCCCCGCGCTCCGGGAGAAGGCGGCCCGAGGGGACCGCCTCCCGCCTCCCCAACACGGACTCCCGCAACTGGGATGAAGGCGGAGGGGCGCGGAGTTCCCAGCCCCCACGCCCTCCCCAAACGCAGCCAGCACTGCCATAACAACCAGAATCTCGGCAACTCCCGCCCCGACGCCGAGGGGGCACTGGCCCCCAACAAGCACGCGGCAGCAACAGCCCTCCTTCCCCAAACTTGTCCGAGACGCCGCGTCCGAGGCAGCAGCCTTCAGCCCCGGCCCCCCGCGCCCTGCCCAGCTTACCTGTCCGGAAAAAGGCGTCCACGTCCGAGTCGGCCGCTCCTCCTTCCTCCGCTGCTCCCTCATGGGGGGTTCATGACTGGGGAGGGCGTCTGCGGGCAGCCGGGGGCCGGAGAAGCCTGGGGCCGAAGGCTGCTAGGCGCCTGATGGGCGGAGGGCGCGGGCGGCCGCGGGGCTTCGAGGGCAGGCGCTGGGCGGCGGGGCTGGGGCAGAGGACGCCGAGCCTCCTTCAGGCGGAGGCGCGCAGCGGGCCTGCCGCCGGCTCCCCCATGGTACCGCTTCCCCATGGTACCGCTTCCCCAGGGCGCTGGCCGCCTGCTGTCTGCATGTGGCCCGGGCCCGGGGCTGGGGTGCGGGCTGCCTGAGCGCCCGCTCTCCCCCAGCAGCAGCAGCAGCTGGTTCTCCTGCCCGCCCGTCTGCCTGTTCAGCCCTGTTTCGCTCTCTCCTATTTATTTTTTCTCCTCCCTCCCACCCTCCCTGTCTCCCACCCTCCCTGTCTCCCACCCTCCTCGCTCCCCACTCCGCTCGCTCGCTCCCCACTCTCTGGCTCCAGCCGCCGCCTCCCCAGCTCCTCCCCCGGCTCCCGCTCCCTCAGTCGCGGCCAACAATGACCCCGGGAGCGCCGAGCTGAACTGAAACTCCGGCCCAGGCCGAGGGCTCGCTGCGGGCCCCCGGTGGCGCCGACAGCCCCTGTCCCAGCGGCCCCGCGCGGGCCTCCCGGGGAGCGGAGCCCAAGTCCGGAGGCTGTGCGAGGCCGGCTTCCTGAGCTCCGCAGGAAAAGCCCGGGCCGAGGAGGGGGCGGGGCCGCCGCCTGGGGCTGCAGGGCGCACGCCAGGCTCTTCTAGGGGGCTCTGCGGCCCCGGCGCTGCGCGCTCAGCTTCTCCGCTTGCGCCGCCGGGGCTCCTCCCGGCCCCGCGGCCACCTCCTCCGCCCACTCCACTCCCAGGTGTGTGAGGGGAACACCAGGCTGCCGGCCCGCCTTCTCCGGATCTTCAGATCGGTCCCCAAGCTGGACTGACCTGTCCCTAGAGGCCGGCCTTTCTTCCCCTCCTTCCTGACTCCCTGCCCTCTTCTGTCTCCCTGCCCTCCTGAACCTCTCACATTTTCCTCACCAGCTCGCCACAATTTCTCTCCTTTTTATCTTTTCTCATCCTTTTCCCCTTTTCAGCACCCCTTTAAACATCTCCGCCTGGCAGGGCGCGGTGGCTCACGCCTGTAATCCCAGCACTTTGGGAGGCCGAGACGGGCGGATCACGAGGTCAGGAGATGGACACCATCCTAGCTAACACGGTGAAACCCCGTCTCTACTAAACATACAAAAAATTAGCCGGGCGTGGTGGCGGGCGCCTATAGTCCCAGCTACTCGGGAGGCTAAGGCAGGAGAATGGTGTAAACCCGGGAGGCGGAGCTTGTAGTGAGCCGAGATCGCGCCACTGCACTCCAGCCTGGGGACAGAGCGAGACAAAAATTCTCCGCCTGTCTCTGTGACTCTTTGTCCAGTTTAATGCTCCTGTGATGTCTCCCTGCCTATCTCTCCCTCCCTCCGTCACTCTCTTGTCCCTCGTTTGTCTCTGTCCTGCCTCCGTACTTGGCCCGCATCTCCGTGCTCCTCTTGGACAGCTGTCAAAACTCTCTAATCCCTGGGGCCTTCTCGGTCTTGTTCTTCTCCCTCATGTGAATGGAGAGATCCAGCTGGCCAGGAGAAAGGAGGTGTTACAGCAAGCTGAATTTCAATTAAAGTGGGGAGAGGGCCTGGGGAGGAGTGGGGATGACTGTAAAAAGAAAACAGATGCTGTATGGGGTAATTAATGCGGTGATTGTATTGTGCCCATCGGTTTTAAAGCAATAATTCAACAATAATTAGCCAGTAGTGTGTATATGGTTCTAGTGACTGCAGAGCCCACCAAACAGAGGGTCTTTAGACCTAAGTACTTAATAAGGTCAGTTGAGCCCTCTTCGCGGTTGCCTCATCCAGACAGATGGAGAAGTGGTGGCCTGACCTAATGTGTTAAAACACGCCTAATAGGAAAACCAGGTACTGGTCTGAAGTTGATGACCCGAAGCCCATCAGACAGCATCTCCTGGATCTGTTTGTCTCCAGTAACCTCTTTGGTTCCACCTCTCTCTTGGGGCCAAGGCAGATTCACCAACTGGGTAACCCTAGCAGCAAATAAAATGAATTAAATTAGTTTTTAGTGAACACTTTCTGGCTCCCGGTACTCATCACGTTCTTCACTGACACAAATAGTCTAATTTTTTTTTTCACCCATTTAAAAAAAGTACCTGTTTCCAACCTTGGATACACCTATCAGATCTGTCTCCAACCTTGAGTACATCTATCAGACTTCTGTAGTGACTCTGACATCACAAGTTCACTGCCCTGAGATCTAATTCATCTGGCCCTAGTATCTTGAACTGGCTTAAGATGCCCCTTTGCCTATGCCTTTTCTGACAATGAAAATGCTTCTCATTCGTCTTTTCAAAATCTTTCTTCCCCTTAACCCTGTTCCTAACCCCTGGTCTGCTCCCCTACCCCCCCACACACATACATGATGGCAGAGCTGCTATTAATTGCCACCATTGTGCAGTTAAAGAATCAGTGGCCTGGCAAGGCATTAGCTCATCCCAACTCAGAAGAAACATTACATGTTTAGAGGAAGGTTCATATCAAAATCTCAAGATACAGGCGAGAATGGGGGAACACCTGATGTAGTGACACAGACTTTTTTGAGAGGAAATTTGGCAATTTCTATCAAAATGTTAAATGTTCATGGCTATATTAATATCAAAGAAGATTTCAGAGCAAAGAATATTACCAGGGATAAAGAGGAATATTTCAATTCAAGTAGACGTAACAATCCTAAAAGTGTTTGCACCTAATAAGAGAGCTTCAAAGTACGTGAAGCAAAACTGATAGGATTGCACGGAGAAATAGAAAAATTTATAATTATATTCAGACAATTTAATATCTGTAAAATGCAGTAATTAATAGAATAAGGAGACAGATCATCAGTAAAGATATGGAAGACTTGAACAATGCTATTAACCAACCTAAGCTAACTGACATTTATAGAATATTCTACTTTATAACAGCAGATACACATTTTTTCAAATGCACAGGTAGCATTTATCAAGGTAAACCATATGCTAAACCATAAGACAAATCTCAATACGTTTAAAAGGATTAAAATCATGCAAGGTAGTATATAAATTATACCTCAGTTTTTTTTTTTAAGTCATACAGAGTATGTTCTCTGACCACAATAGAATTAAACTAGAAATAAAAAACAAAAAGATCTAGAAAAAACTCCCAAATATTTAGGAAGTAAATAACACACTTCTAAATAACACATGAGCTACTAAGAATTCAAAGGAGGGGCTGGGCATCGTGGCTCACACATTTAATTCCAACACTTTGGGAGGCAGAGGCCAGTGGATCATTTGAGGCCAGAAGTTCGAGACCAGATTGACTAACATGGCAAAATCCATCTCTACTAAAAATACAAAAATTAGCTGGACATGGTAGCACACGCCTGTAATCCCAGTTACTCTGGTGGCTGAGGCACAAGAATAGCTTGAACCCAGGAAGCAGAGGATGCCGTGAGCCTAGATTGTACCACTGCACTCCAGCCTGGATGACACAGTGAGACTTTGTCCCCTGCCGGCCCCCCAAAAAAAAGAATTCAAAGGGGGATATTAGAAAGACTCTCAAAGTAAATAAAAATGAAAACACATTTTATAAAAACCTGTGGGATGCAGCTAATGCAGCCTAAATCTGTGGGATGCAGCTAAAGCAGAAAGATATTTATAATGCTAAATACCTATTTTGAAAATAAAGATCTCCCATCAATAAGCTCCTATTCTACTTTAAGAGCAAGTGAAATCAAAGTCGAAGAACAGAAATAAAAAAGATCAGAGCAGAAGGCAATAAAATAGCAGGAAAACAAAAAAAATCAATGAAACTAAAGTGGGTTATTTGAGAAGATCAATAAAATAAAAAAACTTCCACCCAGACTGATCAGAAAATAAGAGAAAAATCTCAAATTACTATCAGCAGGAATGAGAGAGACGGCATCACTACAGATTCCAAAATGTAAAAATAATAATAAGAGGATATTATAAACAACTTTATGCCGACAAATTTGACAACTTTCATAAAATGATCACATTTCTTGAAAGACACAAACTACTAAAGTTCACTCAAGGAGAAATCACTAACTTAAATAGCTATTTATCTACTAAAGAAATTAAACTTGTAGCTTAAAAGCTTCCCCCACACACACCCACACACAAAACAACTCAAGATTCATATGTTTTTTTTTTGTAAATCTGTGAAACATTTAAGGAAGAAATAATATCAATTCCATAAAAACTCTTCCAGAAAACTGAAGAGGAGGGAATATTTCCCAACAACTTCCATGAAGCCAGCATTATTCTGATGCCAAAACTAAACAAAGACCATATAAGAAAAAACATTGTAGACTACTATTTCTTAGGAATGTAACGTAAAATTCTCAATTAAATTTTAGCAAATAAAATCCACAATATATAAAAAGGATAATACATCATGACCAAGTGGGTTTATCCCACTTGGGTTGAATTGTATTCCCGAAAAGGTATGTTAAAGTCCTAACCCCTGGTAGCTGTGAAAGTGGCCTTATTTGGAAATAAGGTGTTTGCAGATATAATCAAGTTTGGATGAGATCACTAGGATGGACCCCAATCCAATATGACTGGTGTCCCGGTAAGAAGAAAAAAAAACTGCATATGAAGACAGAGACACATAGGGAAAAATGTAATGGCAGAGGCAGAGATTGGAGTGACGCAGCAGCAAAGAATACCAAGAACTGACAGCCACCACCAGAAGCTAGGAAGAGGCAAAGAAAGATTCTACCTGGAGTCTCAGAGGGAGCATGGCCATTCTTACACTTGATTTCAGACTTCTTCTCTCCAGAACTGTGACAGAATAAACTTCTATTATTTTAAGCTACCCGGTTTGCACTACTTCGTTACAGCAGCCCTAGGAAACCAATATACCATATTGAAAAAGCAATACCAGTCAGAGCATGGTGACTTACATCTGTAATCCCAGCACTTTGGGAGATCGAGGTGGGCAGATCACTTGATCCCAGAATATCGAGACCAGCCTGGGCAATATGACATAACACATCTCTACAAAAAATACAAAAAGTAGCTCGCATGGTGGCACGAGAGTCAGATCCTGTCTCAAAAAAAATTAAATTAAAATTTAGAAAAGCAATACCACATGATCATCTAAGCAGGTGCAGGAAAATAATTTGTCAAAATCCAATATGCATTTCTGACCAAAACTCTCAGCAAACTAGGAATAGAAGGGGCTCTCTTAATAAAGGGCATCTACCAAAAATCTGTAGTAAACAGCAAGCTTTTCCCTAAGATCAGAAGATGGCAAGATGTCTACTCCTACCCCTATTCAATGGACTGGATGTACAGTGCAATAAGAAAAGGAAATTAAAGGCACCCAGATTGAAGAGGAAGAGGTAAAACTGTATTAAAGATGATATGATTGCTACTTAGAAAATTCCATGAAATATATTTTTTAAAACTAGTAGATCTAATAATGAGTTTAGCAAGATTTCAGGATATAAGATCAATATAAAAATTAAATTGTATTTCTATAACCTAGCGATGAAGATTTAGAACTTGAAATTTTAAAACATCACTATATTAGCATGGAAATATGAATTTGAAGGCTTAGTCTAATTTTTAAAATATGTAAGACCCATACACTCAAAGATAAAATACATTGCTGAAGGAAATTAAAGGAGATCTAAGCAAATGGAGAGAAATACAGTTTCATGGAATTTTGCGAAGACTCAAAATACTTAGGAAATTAATTTTTCCCAAACTGATTTGTAGATTCAATGAAATCCCAATAGGCTTTTTTTTTTTTTGTAGAAATTTACAAGTTGATTTGATGAACAGAACGTATAAAAGCCAAAACAACTAAAAAGAAGAGAGTTGGAGGACTTACACTACCCAATTTCAAGGCACTTATGAGGCCATAGTAATCCAGACAATGTGGTATTGTTGTAAAGATAGACAAATAGATTGATGGAATAGAATGGGGTCCAGAAACAGACCCATACGTATATCATCGATTGCTATTGTTGATTTTCAAGAATGAAAAAAAAAGGGAATTCAGTGTAAAAATGATAGTCTTTACAAATGGTGCTTGAACAATTGAAAATCTGTTTTAGTTTTCTATGACTGCTGTAAAAAATTATCACAAAGTTTGTAGCTTAAAACCACACAATTTTATTACCTTAGAGTTCTAGAAGTCAGAAGTCTGAAATGAGTCCCACTGGGCTAAAATATGTTAGCAGGGATGTGTCAGTTTTGGAGGATCTAGGGGAAAATCAATTTCTTTACTTTTTCTAGCTTTTAGAGGCCTCCTGCATTTTTTTTTTTTTTTTTTTTTTTTTTTTTTTTTTTTTTTTTTTTTTTTAGACAGAGTCTTGCTCTGTCGCCCAGGCTGGAGTGCAGTGGCTCCATCTCGGCTCACTGCAAGCTCCGCCTCCCGGGTTCACGCCATTCTCCTGCCTCAGCCTCCCGAGTAGCTGGAACCAGAGGCACCCGCCACCACGCCCGGCTAATTTTTTGTGTTTTTAGTAGAGACAGGGTTTCACCGTGCTAGTCAGGATGGTCTCAAACTCCTGACCTTGTGATCCTCCCGCCTCGTCCTGCCAAAGTGCTGGGATTACAGGCGTGAGCCACCGCGCCCGGCCTGCCACCTGCATTTTTTAGCTTGTGTCCCGCTTCCTCCATCTTCAAAACCAACAATGATGGGCCAAGTCCGTCTCACACTGCTATCCTTCTGTGTCCAGAATATATGAAGAACTCTCAGACCTTCATAAGAAAACAAACAACCTAACTTTTAAAAATTGGTCAAAAGATTTGACTAGACACTCACTTTAGCAGCTATACAGACACCAATAAGCATTTGAGATAATGCTCAATACTATTAGCCATAAAGAAAATGTAAACGAAAAGCTCAATGAGATGCCATGGTTTATTGGAATGTCTAAAATTAAAATGCCTGAACATATCAAGTGTTGGTGAGGGTGAGGAGAGCATGCAAAATGGAACTGTCTTATACTTCGAATGTAAAATGGTACAATTATTTCAAAAAACAGTTTGGCAGTTTCTTAACTAGGTAAACATACACTTACGACGTGACACAGTCATTCCACTCTTGGTATTTACCCAAGAAAAATAAAAGCATATATCCATGTAAAGACTTGTACACATATGTTCATAGCAACTTCATTTATATTAGCCAACACCAGGAAGTGATCAAAAAATCCATCAACAAGTGATCAGATAAACAAAGTATGATATATCTATACAGTGGAATACTATGCAGGACTTGGATGAATTTCAGATTAATTATGGAGAGTGAAAGAGGTCAGACAACAAAGAGTATATTCTAGGTGATTCAATTTTTATAAAATTCTAGGAAATGCAAAGTAACCCATACTGACAGAAAGGGATCAGTGATTGTCTGGAGATGACCAGAGTCACAGACTGGGAGCTGAGGGGAGGGAGAGGGGAGTTATAAATGGGAACGGCATAATTTTGGAGGTGATGGATATGTTCTTGACTGCAGTGATGGTTTTACGGCTGTATGCTTATGTCAAAACTGATCAAATTGCACACTTTAAATACATGCAATTTGTCAAATGTCAATTATACCACAATAAAACTGTTTTAAAAAGCAAATTTTTAAGTAAATGAGATAAAGCTACACATGCTTACAAGGAAATACCAGTTATTTTGAGGGGACCTTCATAGTCTATAAAATATTTAAATTTTAATAATGCGGATTCTTTACAATGATGTGTGAGAGAGAGAGACAGGGAGAAAATCATCACCTGGAGAAACTTTTTCACATGATGCATAAGAATGCCAGAGTGGAGGAAGGAAGAGCTATGTTCAGGTCTACGTATTTAGAAAAAGCTCCCAAGGCATCTTGACACAGACCCCGTTTCCTCCACCCTGCTCAGAGATTTAAAGGAAGGAAGGGACAGGGCAGGACAAGATGGAAGAAGTGTTTTCGGAAGGTAGATGAGACTAGAAGACTGGAAGAAGGAGTTCGGAGTCCGTAGAATAGTGTAGAAGTACTTCAGTGAAGCTGTGGCTGTGACTGAAATGGAAAGCTGTGGAAGGCAATGAGAAAGGAAACATAATAGCATGTGTTGATGCCTTATATATGGAGAGAAGCAGGTGTGGGCAGGAAAGAGGGAGCGGAGGGGAGCAGGAGTCCAAGAAGCCTCCTAGGCTACACTAGGTAACTGAGAGAGAACGATGGCATAACCAATAGGAAAATTGGCTTCTGGAGGAGAAATTCTTCCTCTAAAGAGAGAGGAGAAAACAATCTGGGGAAAGATAGGGAAAGTAATTAAGATATTACTTAATCGAACGCCTCATTTCTTTTTTT